>NW_021825274.1:2500-17470 GCF_006345805.1 Octopus sinensis | reverse complement strand
TTTTTCCTTGCCGATAGTGATATTACTGCTATAGCTGGAGTTGTTGTCAGTGTTATTTTTCAATTTCCTTCGTTGTCATGATGCTGCGGCTGTTTTCAATACATTCGCTACGTTTGTCGTTATAGTTGCTGTTGCAATAGCGTCGTTGTTGTTCTAATACTTCTTCCTCGCGTTGGTACATTCTGTTTTTTCATTGAATCGCACTTGCTGGTCTTATTACTGATACTGTTTTTTTATTTGTTTTTGTTCGTGTAATTGTTACTGCTATTACTGATATTACTGTTGATATTTTTTTGTAGCTGTTGTTGTTGTTGATGTTTTCTGTTGTGGATGCTGTTGTTTATGATGTCGAAATGAATTCATATTTGTTTCATGTTCTTTCTTTTATTTATTTCTTTTCCAATTTTTTTTTTCGTGTTTTCCTAGATATTTGTAATACTTTTGCTGACATATTTTCTTGTTTCCATAACTTGTAAGATTGTACAGTTTTGGTACGAAAAAATACAGAAGCTTCTACTAAACAACGTACAACAACTATTGCCTGATGTGTTATTTACCTTTTTTTAGTGACAGCTTTTATATGCGACATCTAAAATTTTACATTGAACATAACATACATATCTGGCAAATATATATGTTTATTCATATAAATGGATATTTATATTTTATATAGATATATATATATATACATATATATGTATATATATACATATATATATATATATATATATATATTATATATATATATATATAATATATATATATATATTATATATATATATATATATACAGTATATACATATATATACATATATATCATATATATATAATCAACAATAAGGGTGAGAAATTTGGATACTAATTTAATAGTACATCCATTTAACACCAGTGGCTTAGTGCAAAAAAACCCGGATTACGATAAATTTTATACATAAATATGAGAGAGTAACCACTATGTGGTCTACTCTAGCACTAAATATAGATCCGCTAGGTTTCAGCCACAAAAGAATTGTTCCGATGAAAGTTAGCACGACTACTAGCGCAAACGAACAGGCAAAACATAAACAAAACAAAAATGCAGATTAGTCCAGGACAATTGTTCGCTATAATAAAATTATGTAATTTTACTCACATAACATTTATCTGTAGCTCTTCAGCCGAACCCGTCCAGAATACAATTTACTCGACCGCACACTAGATTTCACCATAACGATAAACACACGTGCGGTCCAGTCGATTGGATTCGCTGTTATAATTCAAGTGCCCCTGCCACGGCCCGCCAAAATTCACGGAAACAGATACTACATCCAAAATTAAATGTAGCATAATTACAATCAACTAATAAGGGTGAGAAAATTGGATACTAATTTAATAGTACATCCATTTAACACCAAGTGGCTTAGTGCGCTAGTAGTCGTGCTAACTTTCATCGGAAACATTCTTTTGTGGCTGAAACCTAGCGGATCTATTTTTAGTGCTAGAGTAGACCACATAGTGGTTACTCTCTTATATTTACATTATATATATATATATATATATATATATATATTACATATATATATATATTTTATATATATATATATATATATATATTATATATATATTATATATAGAACTCTAACTAGATTGCCCCTTACATTCGATTCCATTATTTCAATATCTTATACGCATCCACCCCTAAAGAGAATAATAATCCTTGTTTTGCTTTAATATATACTATAATACTCCTACTCAGATGATAATATAATTCAACATTACATTCATTGCGGAAAGGTTTTATCACGACCACCTTAACAATATGCTTAGGAAAGACCTTATGAGCTTTCTCTTACGTATTAAAGTATCCCATTATTAGGTTTTAAGTTTAATTTCTATCCATTTCCTATACTCTTTACTCTTTTACTCTTTCACTTGTTTCAGTCATTTGACTGCGGCCATGCTGGAGCACCGCCTTTAGTCGAGCAAATCGACCCCGGGACTTATTCTTTGTAAGCCCAGTACTTATTCTATCGGTCTCATTTGCCGAATCGCTAAGTGACGGGGACGTAAACACACCAGCATTGGTTGTCAAGCAATTCTAGGGGGACAAACACAGACACACAAACACTTATATATATACATATATACGACAGGCTTCTTTCAGCTTCCGTCTACCAAATCCACTCACAAGGCATTGGTCGGCCCGGGGCTATAGCAGAAGACACTTGCCCAAGATACCACGCAGTGGGACTGAACCCGGAACTATGTGGTTGGTTAGCAAGCTACTTACCACACAGCCACTCCTGCGCCTACATATTGATTTAAATTCTTTTTCTAAATTTGATATAGTAAATTTGCTAAGTGATTCTCTTACTATCAGCTCTGAGACATATCCTTTTATGTAGATAAAGCTAGATATATGGTTCCAGTAAAATAAGGGTCTGCGAGATTGTCTGATATAATTTGATTTATCACCATCAACTAGAACACAGTTGACAACTCCCAATGGATTTAATTCTAAGTGGTTGAAGACTACATGCTGCATAAAATCTTCTAAATATAAATAACTATCTCACCATACCTATATGTGTGTGTGTGTGTGTATATATAGGCGTCGGAGTGGCTGTGTGGTAAGTAGCTTGTTTACCAACCACATGGTTCCGGGTTCAGTCCCACAGCGTGGCACCTTGGGCAAGTGTCTTCTACTATAGCCTCGGGCCGACCAAAGCCTTGTGAGGGAATTTGGTAGACGGAAACTGAAAGAAGCCCGTCGTATATATCTATATATATATGTGTGTGTGTGTGTGTGTGTGTTTGTGTGTCTGTGTTTGTCCCCCTAGCATTCCTTGACAACCGATGCTGGTGTTGTTTATGTCCGTTCCTTAGCGGTTCGGCAAAAGAGACCGATAGAATAAGTACGGCCATTAAAGAATAAGTCCCGAGGTCGAGTTGCTCGATTAAAGGCGGTGCTCCAGCATGGCCGCAGTCAAATGACTGAAACAAGTAATAGAGTTAAAGAGAGAGTAAAGAGTATACCTATCTCTTTACCCGCCGCTATTTTCCTCGCTGCTACTCTCTAAATTATAGTAGTCTTAATAAGATATGGATTATTTTGTAAACTCATTCTGTCACAAATCTTTATATATAAAACTGTAGTTGTGTGAGTGTCTGTCCCCTTCGATTTAGATTCCTAACTCCTCCCACATTTTGCGGTGCAGCTTAACCAAAACCGGGTATCTTATAGTCGTGATAATATCGAGCCCGTCTGGC
The DNA here is from genome assembly GCF_006345805.1 of Octopus sinensis. Taxonomy (NCBI): domain Eukaryota; kingdom Metazoa; phylum Mollusca; class Cephalopoda; order Octopoda; family Octopodidae; genus Octopus; species Octopus sinensis. The sequence continues at coordinate 14,221 of NW_021825274.1, read as the reverse complement.
TATTAGCGCGCGTCTACGATGAGTCTAACGATTTTAAAAATAATTTAACATCATTTTTTATTCCATTTTAATGCATAATATTTCGTGTGTCGATGCGGAGGAGTTGGCGTCCACGCTCAAACACCTGCACCTGTGTTGCTTCTCCCCCTTCTTCCCTCCCCTCGTGAAGCTGTGGGGAAGGGAGTTAAGGAAATCAACGTCGTAATGCGTTGTCAGGAGACCAGCGTTCTTTTAGAACAACGACTTCATGGCTTGAGACACACCAAAACAGAAATGGCTAAGAAAGCCCGAATTGGCATCTATAAGGGAAGTAACTCTCTAAAAATGCTTATATAGTTATTCCCTTACAAACCCGAGCAACGCCGGGCGATACTGCTAGTAACAACATAAGGAACAATGTAATTATTTTGGTTTCTAGTATTGTATAATTTCTTTTTAAATGATTTATCTTTCATGTTGAAAATTTATGTGGTCATCTGCACCTGAGAAGAGCAGTTTCTTTCAATCGATGTAATGTTTTCAGTGATCGATTAAATGGAACCGCTCGAATGTGCCGTAATGTATTGATGGCCTAGCTATCCTTGTTACTTATTTGCATTCTGTTCACCTAACTGGGAGCTGTGAGGACTATACCGAATTGGCTTGGTGCTTCAATTTAAGCACCTAATTCAATGAATCTTAATTTATATATATATATATATATAATATATTATATATATATATATAGAGAGAGAGAGAGAGAGAGAGATAGATAGATAGATAGATATTTACAAAGACACATATGTCTGGTGTGTATTCATCTATAGATATAGATATATGTCCTTGTATATGCATACACACACACGCACAACATCACACACATACACATACATACATACATACATACATACATACATACATACATACATACATACATACAACATACATCATACATATATATTTATATATATATGTGTGTGTGTGTGTGTGTGTGTGTTTGTGTGTCTGTTGTTTGTCCCCCTAGCATTCCTTGACAACCGATGCTGGTGTTGTTTATGTCCCCGTTCCTTAGCGGTTCGGCAAAAGAGACCGATAGAATAAGTACTGGCCATTAAAGAATAAGTCCCGAGGTCGAGTTGCTCGATTAAAGGCGGTGCTCCAGCATGGCCGCAGTCAAATGACTGAAACAAGTAATAGAGTTAAAGAGAGAGTAAAGAGTATACCTATCTCTTGACCGCCGCTATTTTCCTCTGCTACTCTCTAAATTATAGTAGTCTTAATAAGATATGGATTATTTTGTAAACTCATTCTGTCACAAATCTTTATATATAAAACTGTAGTTGTGTGAGTGTCTGTCCCCTTCGATTTAGATTCCTAACTCCTCCCACATTTTGCGGTGCAGCTTAACCAAAACCGGGTATCTTATAGTCGTGATTAATATCGAGCCCGTCTGGCTATTAGCGCGCGTCTACGATGAGTCTACGATTTTAAAAATAATTTACCATTTTTTATTCCATTTTAATGCATAATATTTCGTGTGTCGATGGCGGAGGAGTTGGCGTCCACGCTCAAACACTGCACCCTGTGTTTGTGTTTGCTTCTCCCCCTTCTTCCCTCCCTCGTGAAGCTGTGGGGAAGGGAGTTTAGGAAAGTTAACAATCGTCGTAATGCGTTGTCAAGGAGACCAGCGTTCTTTTAGAACAACGACTTCATGGCTTGAAGACACCAAAAACAGAAATGGCTAAGAAAGCCCGAATTGGCATCTATAAGGGAAGTAACTCTCTAAAAATGCTTATATAGTTATTTCCCTTACAAACCCGAGCAACGCCGGGCGATACTGCTAGTACAACATAAGGAAGCAATGTAATTATTTTGGTTTCTAGTATTGGTATAATTTCTTTTTAAATGATTTATCTTTCATGTTGAAAATTTATGTGGTCATCTGCACCTGAGAAGAGCAGTTTCTTTCAAATCGATGTAATGTTTTCAGTGATCGATTAAATGGAACCGCTCGAAATGGCCGTAATGTATTGATGCCTAGCTATCCTTGTTACTTATTTGCATTCTGTTCACCTAACTGGGAGCTGTGGAGGACTATACCGAATTGGCTTGGTGCTTTCAATTAAGCACCTAATTCAATGAATCTTATTATATATAGATTATATATAATATATATATTATATATATATTAGAGAGAGAGGAAGAGAGAAGATTAGATAGATAGATATTTACAAGACACATATGTCTGTGTTGTATTCATCTATAGATATTAGATATATGTTTCTTGTATATGCATACACACACACGCACACATACACACACATACACATACATACATACATACATACATACATACATACATACATACATACATACATACATACATACATACATACATACATATATATTTATATATATATGTGTGTATATATATATATATATGAGATAATGGTGTCATTGAGACCCAAAGGTGTCAGGTAATGCTGAATAAGTGCTATAGACAGACCATAATTAAGCTCCAGGTTCGGTAATTTTGCGAATAAGGGATTCAACGTTGGTTCTATGTCAGCATGTGTATATAAGAATTTTTTGCGTAATGAGATAAAAAAAAAACAAGGCTGTATAGATATTAGAACATTTATAGATAGATAGTCTTACAGCTGTTTCCAGGATATTTATTAATTATATCCCTTCATCGGAGACGGTGTGAGAGGATGGTTAAGTCATAGTTAGTTTAGATGTGATACAAAATAGAGAGTGAGGTGGAGGAAAGAAAATAGATGCAAGATATGTAGGGATATTGAAGTTGTAGATCCATTTTTTAGGCAGAATGGTATATATGTAATATTCAACTACCCTATGAGTAAAGTCCAAAAGTCCAGAGTTAAAAATGGGTCCTTCCAAATATTGAGTTTATACACAATGTAAGGTTCCCTTATGAGTGAGATCCAGCAGTTTTTAAACTTGGTCATGCCACAGGTTTGCTTGCGTAGAGCTGGCCTAGTTCTGCACACAACAACCACAGACTAACAGAATAGACTGGACTGTGGAAATAGAACTATCTAACAATGGGAACTTGGTTTCCATTGTTTCCATGTTTCATGGGAGTTAATGAGCATGAAGCTAAATAAAGAATACATTTCTCATTACAGGATTCCATGCTGCAGCAATATTTTCTGGAACACAATGTTTCCATGCCTGCACATGTAAGACATAGATGCTTACTAAAAAGTAGTAGTTATATCTTAACTACTGTTTATTTTTTTGTTCATCAAAGAATGTTTGCTAATAGATGTGATTAGTACTGAAAACTTATTTAGCCGATATGGAATCTGGATATGTTGTAAGAAAGGTAAAAAGTAAGTTCAGTATAACTTTCTCCAGAAGAGGAGTTGAAATCAGCACTACCTATTTCTTTATGACCCACAAGGGGCTAAACACAGAGGGGACAAACAAGGACAGACATAGGTATTAAGTCGATTACATCGACCCTAGTGCGTAACTGGTACTTAATTTATCGACCCCGAAAGGATGAAAGGCAAAGTAGACCTCGGCGGAATTTGAACTCACAACGTAACGCAGACGAAATACCGCTAAGCATTTCGCCCGGCGTGCTAACGTTTCTGCCAGCTCGCCGCCTTGAAATCAGCACTACCAGCGAACGAAACTTGTATCAATTTTACTCTACGATTGATGCTTACAGTTTAAAGCAATGAACTACTTTACCGTGAAATACTCATACAGATCTTAATGACCACCGCCACGGAAAACGAAATATATCGACTATAAACACTATGCAAATGGTGATGACGAGAAGCGAAACGAACCACCGACCTATTAACAGTTTTTTCTGGTCCCCTTTCATGTCCCCTGCTCATTCAGATTCTCAATCAATATCAATCCCCACAAACTACATTTTCTAATTTACAACTGAATGGTTCCATGTAATTGTGTATATTACTTTCTTGATCGTCTTTTCTTTGTAAAGGTTTACGTGACGAAACCTAATCGTGGTATACAACGATTATATAACTCTGGTCTTTCAAATGACTTCTATCACTGAATGGAATTAGAGTGAATTCATTCCCTGTTTTTCATGTTGGGGTTTTTTATTTCCTGCGGGAAAAAACGAGGCATTTTATTAAATCTTGTTCTAAACTTACTATGTATTTCCCTATTCATTTTAATAGTATATAACCTTATCACCAGATAATGCATAAAACTTTTCTTTTAAACAAAAAAAAAATAGAAAAAAGCATTTTGCATGTTCCTTTATATATTCGTTTTGTACATTCCTTTTACATTTAACTTTGAGTAGCAGAGATACCCGGCGTTGCCCGTGTTACATACAATTGAAGAATTACACTTTTCTGTTATATTTTCTGTAATGAACTGGAATATCTATGTTTCGAATTTCATCAAAATTGCAGATGAGGGTTATTTCCCTCTTTACACACCCAAACTAAATTGCAATCGTGCTACATATATCCCATACTACTGATTTTTATGCGCACATTCCAAAATACCAGTTTTATTGAACCTGTTAAAAAGATTTTGCTCCTGAAAAATGAAGGTCATAGAGCTCTAAAATGTGAGTTAAGGCTCCTATTGGGGATGGGCATCTTAATGTCAACCAGAGAAGTTGAATTGTTGAGAATCTTTTCAACTTGGGTCTTATATCTATTGTTTGAATTTCTTTGAAATAGGAAATATATGTTCACTGGGTTTGTAAAAGAGAGCAAGGCTACAGGAAACCAAAAGACGAAGGATCACAATAAGCAGTCAGTTACCCTACCCTAGACGTTATCACTCCCAATGTAGGATTCCTCACCATCCAGATGACAGGCACAGCCGTAAGATGCATTACATATCTATAGCAATTGGAAGGGCGTGACCCAACTGAAATAAACATTAACAACTGTGTGACGTGAGGGTTAAGGAGAAATGAAAGTTGGAGTTTGCAAATGACCACTATACTGATATGTAACTGGTCAGAATAAATTTACAATCTATAAATGTCTTTGAATAACGAGTCACTCATCTGGGAAAGCCTTGAAATCAATGTTACCATCTGGGGACTATGTGTGACCGAGTGATAATAAAAAGACTTAAAGGAGCTCTGCAATCAAATAACTTTATTCAACACTTTGCAACTGAATCAGATAGATAGATAGATAGATAGATAGATAGATAGATAGATAGATAGATAGATAGATAGATAGATAGATAGATAGATAGATAGATAGATAGATAGATAGATAGATAGATAGATGGATAGATAGATATACACACACACAGACACACATACAATGATAAATTGATAGATACAACTGATTGGACAAAGCATATGAGACACAGCCTAGTGCTTTTTTATGTTGATAAGCCTGGTACTTATTCTATTAGTTTGTTCTTGTGAAACCAGTAAGTTAAGTGGATGTAAGTAAATGAACAGTGAAGCAGTGATGAGGACGAAACACAGAGACAAAAACACACACATACACTTACATATATACATATATATATATACGATTGATTTGTTACAGTTCCTGTCAACGGGAGACAATGGAGTTGCGCATAAAATAATCTAGTCCGGCTTTCACATTTCATGTCCTAATACATCTCCTGCTGTGGCTGTGTAGTCCTATCCTGGACAAACACTCCCTCTGACAGGTGCCGCAAATGTAGCGAAGACTTTGCCTGGCTGGTTGTAATATCATACTTTCTTGTTGACGTATTTTCTTGTCTTTCCATTTCTCCTCTCTCTCTCTATGTCACTATTTGTGTTCCCTCTTTTACGGTACGTCGCCAATCTCCACGGTTGCTGGCAACTGCTTCCCAGTTGGCATTTATAATCCTTTTGCAAACATCCTTGTATCGTAAGAACGGTCTTCCCACAGACCTAGTGCCCCTAGCAAGCTCTCCGTAGAGTATGTCCTTGGGGATTCTGCCATCTTCCATACGGCTAACATGTCCAAGCCATCTCATACGTCTTTGGGTGAGGAGTGCAAAAATGCTTGGTATTCCTGCTTGCTTGAGGACATCTTTGTTGGGGACATGATTCTGCCATTTGATGCGAAGGATTTTCCGGAGGCAGCGCAGGTGAAAGTTATTTAGGCGACGCTCTTGGCGTGTGTATGGCGTCCAAGTCTCACTTCCATACAGTAGAGTGCTAAGTACACATGCCTGGTAAATCTTCATTTTTGTGGTCTTGATCAGCTTATTGTTGTCCCATGCCCGTTTGGAGAGTTGGACCATCACAGCAGCTGCCTTGCCAATGCGTATATTGAGCTCAGCATCAAGGGATAGGTTGTAGGTGACGGTAGAGCTAAGATAGGTAAACTTCTCCACCTCCTGTAGTCTGTGGTCTCCAATATGTATGTTTGGGATGTCCGATGTAGCCTGACCCATGATGTTGGTCTACTTGAGGCTGATAACTAAGCCAAAGTCGCTACATGCTTTGCTCAAAACAGTCGATGAGCCTCTGTAGGGCTTCTTCTGTGTGTGATACCAGAGCGGCATCATTAGCAAATAGCACGTCCTTGATCCGGACGCTTCTGATTTTGGTCTTGACACGCAGACACGAGAGATTGAACAGTTTCCCATCACTTCTACTGTGCAGAAACACTCCATCATCTGAGGTCTCAAAGGCATGTGACAGCAGCAGCGAGAAGAAGATGCCAAATAATGTAGGAACATGGCACAACCTTGCTTTGCGCCGTTATTTGGAAGGCGGCTGATTTTAAACCATTGTGCTGTATGGTGCCTTGCATATCATCATGGAAAGATTTGATGATCCTCAGCAGCTTTGGTGGACATCCGATTTTTTGGAGCAGGATGAAGAGGCCTTTTCTACTTACCAAGTCAAAGACCTTTGTCAGATCAATGAAAGCCATATATAATGGCATGTTCTGCTCTCTGGACTTCTCCTGAAGTTGGTGTATGGAGAATATCATGTCAATAGTTGATCTGCTTCTTCTAAAGCCACACTGCGATTCTGGATAAATTCGAGAAGCAAGCAGTTGCAGCCTGGACAGGATAACGCGAGCAGAGGCCTTTCCAACAGTGCTTAGAAGAGATATTCCACGGTAATTGTTACAATCACCACGGTCACCTTTGTTTTTGTAAAGCGTAATGATGTCAGCATCCCGCATATCCTGAGGGACTGTACCCTCTCCCCAGCACTGACACAGAAGCTCATGCAGGTCCGAAGCAGGATAGTGTTTTTGCCGGTTTTGATGATCTCTTGGGGGATGACGTCTTTTCCCGGAGCCTTGTTACTTGATAGGGAGTCAAGAGCATTGGTGAGCTCTGCTATAGATGGCAGACTATCAAGTTCACACATGACTGGCAAGATCTTGACAGCCTCGATTGCAGCCTCAGCTACCGTGGTCTCCCGTGAGTAGCGATCCGGGTAGTACTCCACCCATCTATCCATTTGCTTGCTTTGGTCCTTGATGAGATCTCCAGTAGTGGATTTGAGAGGGGCTGACTTGGTTGCGGATGGACCGAGGGCCTTCAAACCGGCTTACATCCCATGGGTGTCGCCGCTCTCAGCAGCTGACTGGATACTCTGACAGATTTCCTGCCAATACCTATTTGCACAGCGCCTGGCAGTCAGTTGGGTTTCATTTCTTGCCTTTCTGAGTTCTTCGAGTGACTTTGTAGAAGAATCATTCTTGTATCAGAGCTGCACGCGTTGTTTCGATAACTGTTTCCAGCTCTGAGAGCCCAGCACTTGCCTTTCTCTCATGCCGAAAATATCTATTGATGTGGTATACAAAGCTTCCCTGATATAATTCCACCTACTTTCAGCAGAGGAGTTTGGGCAGCTACTGAGGGCAACCTTAATAGAAATAGTAAAACATTTTCGCAGTGTAGGGTCCGAAGTTCTGGCAGTGTTAATGCGTGGTCGGCCCATTTTCTTGGAGTGATGAACTTTCTTAGGCAGAATCCTCACCCTGCTTCATATTAGTGAATGATGTATGTTACAATCCACACTGTGGTAACTACGGGTCAGTTGAACAGAATTCAGAAAGGATCTTCGTGTAATGATGAGACCCAGCTGATGCCAGTGATGAGATCTTGGATATCTCCAAGATGACTTGTGGGATGTCTTGTTGGCAAAGAATGTGTCGGTGATGCACAGGTTATGGTATCTGCAAAATTCAAGTAGTCTCTGACCATTGTCATTCATGTTGCCAATACCAAAACACATACGCTTACATATATACTACATATATATACGATTGATTTGTTTCAGTTCCTATCTACGAAATCCATATATATATATATATATATATATATATATATATATATATAAAATGTATGTAGTATGTAATTATGTATGTATTTTATACACACACACAAAGATAAATTGATAGATACAACTGAGTGGGCGGCATCAATGATTTTGGGGTTAGGATGAGGTGAATATGTGTGTCTCTGTGTGTATGTGTGCGTGCATACACATACATGTGGTGTGAATAGATGTGTCTGTGTGTCTGTAGTATTTGGTCAGATGGCGTCTGTTTGTCAAGTGTGTGTGGTTGTCATGGTGTTGTGTATGCGTGTGTGTGCGTGTGTGTGCGCGCGTGTGCGTGCGTGTGTACGCATGCATGAGTGTGGATGGCATTTGACATGGTGCTGCGTGTGTATACATGTGCCTGTATGGAGTGCTTCTTTCTATTAATACTTTATATCTATAATATATACTTTATATCTAATAAATATATATATATATATATTATATATATATATATATATATATATATATATATATATATACATCCATATACATACAATAGAGAGATGTTTTATTTCACTTTTAACACGTAATACTGAAACAGTGGGGAAGATATGATATTGCTGTGGGCCCGCCCTAGGCAAGAAGTTGAACATTTTTTTTACCCATGACACTAAGTAAGGTATGTGTTATATTTGAATGAAATTGGTTGTGTAGTTCTCAAGTTTTAAGGATTCACACAGACAGACAGAAAGACAGACAGACAAGCACTCACACACACACACACATTCTCAGTTTTATATATATAGATATACTAGGAAGGGGTTAGCATTAGCTAAGGACTTGGAGGAAGCAATGGGATCTGGCTCTGTAGCTCAGGTGACGGCTAAGAGACTGGCATTAAACCAGCATCTCGAAGCCCAATATATGGGTTGCATTGTTGGAGCCAGGATTCGTACATTGGTTGTGAAGGAATCAAGGCAGCAGGATGGGCCCGAGTGGTGAAAGCCCAGCGTGGAAACGATGGCACAATTCGATCTTTGATGAACCAAAGAGATAAGTTGATAAACGAGCCCGAGGAGATGCGTGAATTCTTTCAGGAGCACTTCGCCCAGCTTTTTGGGGTAGGGGAAGCGGACCGGACAGTAAGAGGGAGCTAACGAATTTCCTCGCCGGGCTGCCGCGCCTCTCGGAGCTTGACACGGAGTGTTGTGAAGGGCCGATCACGCCTGAGGAGGTAATTGAGGCTATGGTGCACCGCGACGCGGGTAAAGCACCGGGACTGGATGATCTACACTATGAACTGTATAAGAGTATGCCAGACTTGTTCGGGCACCTGCTGGCGAATGTCTACGCGAACTGGCAGCAGAATGGGTTCATTCCCAGATCTGTGCGCCGGGAAGTGGTGATGGTTATCAGAAAGGACCCGAACAACGGGGGACTGCATTGATAATTTTCGGCCCATCACTCTGCTAAACACAGAGTTGAAGATTTTGGCCAAAGTGTACTCGAAAAGATTGGCGCGTGTAGCGGATGGCTTGATCGGGAAAGCATAGGCATGTACCGTTTCCCGGTAAAACCATTCAGGATAATCTTCATGTTCTACAGTACACTGTAAAAGGGTTTCATAATGATTCTTGCAAGGGAGGGACAGTGGTTGATTTAGACCAATCAAAGGCTTTTGATAGGGTAGACAATCATTACCTGCTGTCCGTTCTGGCACAGTTCGGCCTGGGTATTAGCTTCCTCAGGTGGATCATTGAAATTTATAACAACACCGACTCGGTAGTTCGAGTGAACGGCTTTTTATCTAAACCGCTCAGCTTCAAGCACTCGGTTCGTCAAGGATATCCCCTCTCCCCGCTTTTGTATGTAATGGCTCTTGAGCCATTGCTGCGCAAATTGAGCCAGGGAGGGCGGAGGTTGCCAATGTGTTCATCGCATCGGTCATCACCTACCGCCTATCCGTCGTTCCTTGCCCTGATTCGTAGTTGATCAAGCTGGAAAGACAGCTCTTTCACTTTTTGTGGAGGGGCTGGAAACCGCTTGTGAAACGCTCTACTTGCTGTCAACAACCGTTAAAGGGTGGGCTAGGGATGCCTTGGCTGTTGATGCACAGACATGCGCTGAGATTGAGGCATCTGTGGCTCTACCTGGATGGTGAACGAGTGTGGTCTCCGCTGGTAAAACTGATGTTTCCCAAGTTCACTAGTTTCAGTGGATGGGAAACCTGGTTGAATCGAAGATCGAAACTGGGCACATGGTATACGGGGTGTCGCAAGGCTCTCCTGCTATTCCGTCGCTCGGGCAACGCCTGCGGTGGGGGTTCCACCACATTCTTTTATAGAGGGCTGGTAGAGGCGGAATGTGACGATACTTTAGGGGAAGCTCTAGGTCTCGATGATAATCAGCTGGCCAGTCTGTTCCGACGTACATTCGGGCCGAAGACCCTGGACAACTTTCAGAAGTCTCTGGCATGGCAGTGTTACAGAGGAGCTCTACCTGTTCGGGACAAACTCGCAAGGCATGGTGACCGAGGCAAGTCCGACATGTCCAAGATGCGAGCGGGATAGGGAAACCGTCCCGCATGCTATTGTTCAATGTCCGGAGGTGTCAGAGTTGTGGGTTTATGCCGAACAACTGTTGTCAAACACACGAAAAGTACAGCTGTCGACTGAGTCTATTGTAAAAATTGACCCACCGGATTTCCTCTCGAAAGAAGGTAATAATTGTTTTTTGGTTGTAGTTGCAATTGCGAGAGAGGTGATTTGGAAGACGAGGCTGAAAGGTATAGAGTCAGGCAATTTCATCTCTGGCCCTGGACTGATGGATTACTTCATCTTCCACCTGAAAAGGAAAATAGGGCTGGAGAGAAAATGCCTGACTGAGAAAGTGTTTGAAAAACGATGGAAGAATGTAGCACGGATGTTGCGTATGGATGGTACCTCATAAATGTAAAACAGGATGAAACCCAAGTATCAGTGGCGAGGCGGGGCTCGTGGGGTCCGAGCTAAACCCGCCCCCACCCAATCGGTAATGTCTTCCGGTCTGTTCCATCATTCGAATTTTTCGTTTTTAATATATATTGTCATTTTGTGTAAATTTTTAAATTTCATTTTTGTGTAATTTATCATACGTAAGTCTGACCCCAAATCAGATTGTGTTGTCCCCTCTTTGTTCGCCCCTTGTGGGTAATAAAAAAAATCACATGTTATGCCGTCTTGCTGGAGAAAGGAACCCCGACAATCCGTTAAAGTTTTTCTGACACAGCTGCAGGTATGGAATAATACTCTCAATTGCTTCTTTGAATTTGCCTTTATATATTTTATATATTTCAGGTATATATTTCTATATTCTTATCATCAGACTCTTAATATAAATAGGGTGGATATTCGAATGGAATAATACCTCAGTCTTACATCTGAATCTTAATTTGCTTTTCTGAATACTTTAAGACAAATATCTGAAATTTTTCTCGGATATCAAATTTATTATCTTTA
>NW_021825273.1:12500-16049 GCF_006345805.1 Octopus sinensis | reverse complement strand
GAAACATTCTCATCGAAACAGCTGTCAAGTGTAAGCATAACAAGCCGGACATTGTTATTTGGGACAACAAGGAAAAGTATGTACCGTCACGGAGGGCAGCTGCTCTGCGGATGCGGATTTCCCTTAAAATCAAAGAGACAGAAGATAACTATGGACAACTGCTTCGAAGCCTTCAGCTCTTGTAATCAGATTATAAATTCACATTTATTTCAATGATACTTGGTGCGCTTGGCTTTGTGAGTAAATAACTGACAATGTTGAGAAGTTAAGGGTTTCGGAAAGAGAGATCAACCAACTAACTTGCACATTACAGTACAAAATGTAAGTGGAACAGTGAAAATATGCAAGACTTTTTCAAATTTAAAATGTGACGTTGTTTTCGTCATCAGCTCCTTCATCTGAGGAAGAATTCAAATAAAAACAGAATAAAACATATATACGCACACATACATACATATATACATACATACATATATACATACTTACATACATACATACATACATACATACATAACACACTCATACATACATAACACACATACATGCATACATACATGCATACATACACACACACAAACACACACATACATACATACATACATACATGCATGCATGCATGCATGCATACATACATACATACATACATACATACATACATTCATACATACATACATACATACATTCATTCATACATACATACATACATGCATACATATATACACACATACACATACATACATGCATACATGCACAGTGACAGACTGGCCAGGTTGCCAGCTTGCCCGATGGCAAGTGGGCCCCTGCGCCATTAGAATCCATAAATGGGGGCCCATATTAGTATCTAAGGGGCCCATTCCCTCAAGTCTGAGAATTTTTTTATTCACTCCTGGAAGAAAGCATTATTTCAGCCTGGCTGTGTTTGTACACAGTTCAAAAGAATACTTTTAACAATAAATAAATAAAAAAATAAATAAATAAATAAATAAATGACATTGTTGTAGTTGCGGGTGGGTCCCCTTAGTCTCCTGGCAACCTATATTTTTAGACTCAGTCGACCACTGTACATACAAGCATACTGGACTGTTGGCGATTTTTCCCACCTTCTTCCTTTTCTTTTGCATTTTCCTCTGTCTCCTGTTTCCGAAGAAGAGCTTAGCTCGAAACCCAAAACAACCACTCTTTCCTTCTCTGAGCGTCTCTTATTAATACATTGCATGTGCTACGTCCTAATAGTATCCATATTTACTATCGGTATCAATTATTTGTGCTATCCCTGGGCACGTGTATGCAGGCACGCTATATACCTGTCTGTGGAGTGCTCAGCCACCTGCACGTTAATTTCTCAATCAGGTTGTTCCGTTGACCGGAGCGACTGGAACCCTCGTCGTCGTCGTAACCGACGGAGGATCAGTCGTATATGCATATGCATACACAAAGACACACTCACACACACACACACACACACACACACACACACACATACATACATACATCAGAATCCTACATAAGAACTTATAAACATTAACAAACCCCCTGCAGATATACAGTACTTTGTGTGTTTGTGTATGTATGTATATATATATAATATATATATATATATATATATATATATACACACACACACAGAGACATATGCATAGGAACACATACAGACACACACACATACAGTTAATACATGTACGTAAATAAAGATTATAGCCACACCTTTATCTTTGTTAGTTAATTCTAGAGCTCTTAGCTTTTATCAGCAAAACTGTTTGATGTTTCGGATTATTATTTATTCGGTGTGAATTGTACGCATATACTGTACTGTGGTTGTATGTGCGGGTATATATATATATATATATATATATATATATATATATATATAATATATACACACACACATACGTATATACAACACATACAACAACACAACAACCGCGCGCGCACACATACTATATACATATAACAAAATAGGAAATTCGAAAGTTTTGGTATTAGTTATTCACCATTACACATGTTTCATTTGCTAATAGGAGTTACACGGAATATATATATGAAAGCGGAATAAAAAAGGAAGTTTAGTTTATCGTTTTATTATAACATGATAAACTGCATAATGTTTACGTGTGTTCCACCAGCGAACACTAGTATATTCAGAAGTTATCGTTTGGTAGATGGTTGTGTAATCATATTGAAACACCAAATCCTCAGAAGAAAATAGTAATTTAATCCATTGTTAATTACCATCCCATGTTGGAAGGCAATGCTAAATGAGTACTCGCATTTCTATCTACATCTGGCAGTTGAAATTTGCTGGGTAAAATCTTTTTATGTTATCCCCACGTAATTGTTGTCTGACATAATCTCAACTAAAATATCGGTTTGATTGGTTAATATATGGTACTTCTCCGCAGTGCAGTGTTGACATTAATTTGCCCCGTTTATGTTGAATTATTGATCGGTTGATGTTGGCTAATTGGCTGATTGATATACAACCTGAGGAGGTCTGCAGTATTTCTTTTTTCTCTTAACACCCCCATAAATACATAAATTCTCTTATTCTTTTGTTTGTTTCCCTCATCTGACTGCGGCCACGCTGGGGCACCGCCTTGAAGGATTTTAGTTGAACAAATCGACCCCTGCACTTATTTTTAAAGCCTTGTACTTATTCTATCGGTCTCTTTTGCCGAACCGCTAAGTTACAGGGATGTAGACACATCAATACCGGTTGTCAAGCGGTGATGGTAGGGGACGGGGGCAAATATACACACACATACATTTACACTGCGCTTCTTTCAGTTTCCATCTGCCAAATTCACTCACAAGGCTTTTGTAGGCCCGAGGCTATAGCAGAAGACACTTGCCCAAGGTGCCACGCAGAGAGACCGAACCAGAAATTATGTGGTTGGGAAGCAAGCATCTTACCACACAGCCAATCCAAATAAATAAGGATTAGAACAGATAAAACGGGAACTACGGCCGTTTCATAACCAAGTGGTGCAACATTTTGCTATGCAAATCTCGTCGTCCGTATTTTACCAGTTTCCATTTCTTACATTTAATTCGCAGTTTTAAGAATTTTAGCTGCTAAACCGTCAGTTGTATGGTGACCGCCAGCGTATGGAAATTCCTTTTAATCTTAGTATGGTACGAAATTTGTAACTTAACGATGTTAATAAGCTTCTTTTTAATCGTGTACAGGCGTGGCTGTGTGGTAAGAAGCTTGCTTACCAACCACATGGTTCCGTGTTCAGTCCTACTGCGTAGCACCATTTGCAAGTGTCTTCTACTATAGCCTCAGGCCGACCATAACCTTGTGAATGGATCTGGTAGACAGAAACTGAAGAAGGCCCGCCGTATATATATATATATATATATATATATATATATATATATATATATATATATATATAATATATATATATAATTAATCCAAACAAGAAAGCACAAAAAACACAACAACGCGAGGACGTGGAACAAATATAGTATTATTGGACGCTCAGGAAAGAAGGAAAGAAGCAGGGTTTAACGTTTCGAGCGGAACTCTTCGTCAGAAACATAGGA
>NW_021825273.1:0-5000 GCF_006345805.1 Octopus sinensis | reverse complement strand
GTGTATATACATGTATGTGTGTATGTATGTATTACGTGCACGGATGTATGCGTATGTTTATATGTGTGTTCGTATATATGTATACGTGTGTGTGTGTATGTATGCCTATACATGTGTGGGTATGTGTATGTATACGTGTATGAGTGTGTGTATATATGTGTATACAAGTGTGGCTATGTATGTGTATGTATGCGTATACATGTGTGGGTATATATATGTGTGTGTGAGTGTGTATGCATGTCTATACATGTGTGTGTATGTATGTGTATGCATACGTGTGTGTGAGTGTGTATGTAAGGGTATACATGGGTGGGTATGTGTATGTATATGTGTATGAGCGTGTGTATGTATGTGTGTACATGTGTGGGTGTGTATGTGTATGCATACGTGTGTGTGTGTGTGTGTGTGTATGTATGCGTACACATGTACGAGTATGTATGTGTGTGTTCGTCTGGACGTGCACGTGTCTATGTGTTTTCACGTATTAAGGGTGTCAGCTCGGGGTGTGTGCTGTGATGAAGACAGAATTGCTGGGGTAGAGATCAGGGTGGGCGATGAATTGCGGTGTTTGTTTGGCTTTGAGGGGATAAATAATAACGAATGTTTACAGGAGCCTCCCTCCACCCCACCCCCCTTGCACATATACACACACATACACACACACATGCACACACACACAGACACACATATATATACACACATAAACACATACACACACATACACACACACAGACACACATATATATACACACATAAACACACACACACACAAACACACACACAGACACACATATATACACACATAAACACATACACACACACATACACACACACACACAGACACACATATATACACACACATAAACACACACACACAGACACACACACAGACACACATATATACACACACATAAACACACGCTCTCTCACACACACATATATATATATAAACACACACACACTCACAGACAAACATATGCACATACACACTCCCAGACACATATACACAGGCTCACACACATATATACACATAATCGTAGACAGACACGTACAATATACAATACATGCACACACATACGCACACGTATACACATGCACACACACACACATTGTACATACGTACGCAAATACACATACATACCCACAGGCATACACAGTAGACACACATATATGCATACATACACACATACACAAACACACACTCAGTACACAACAAACACACACAATACACAACACATACACACACACACAACACACACACACACACACACACAACACACACTCAGTACACAACAAACACACACAATACACAACACAAACACACACACACACACACAACACATACACACAACACATACACACAACACATACACACACACAACACATACACACAACACACGCATGCACAACACACAACACACACACACAATACACAACACACACACAACACATACACACACAACACATACACACATACACACACACAACACACACAACACACACAACACACACACACACACAACACATACACACACACAACACATACACACACACACAACACATGCACACACACAACACATACACACATACACACACACAACACACACAACACACAACACACACAACACACACACACATACACACACACACGAGGGATTGTCATGTTGTTTCTCTTGTCCCTTAAATCCCAGGACAACGACCCTTGTTCGAACAGGCTTGTCATCTAAAGCATTCCAACCGTGACTATGCCATCTATTTTCAGGGGACACATGGCCGCATAATCCAACATGTTCTTTGTTGTTGTTGTTCTTTTCATTTTATATCTGTAGTGTGTGGTTTCACGGAGATTTGGCTGTTATTTCTAGGAACTCGGACGACCACATTGGAGCTCCATCGCTGGATCGTCACGTGCTTTTTGTTGGTGGTGTCAGCGGTGGTCTAACCATTAAGTGAAATAAGCACGTGTTTAGGCATCAAAGGTAGGTGTGTGTATGTGTGTGTGTGTGGGGGGGGGGATGAAACAGAAATTGTAAATGGTTTACGCCACAAAAGAAATCACTTCAAGCTTGATAAAATAATAATGGTTTCAAATTTTGGTACAAGGCCAGCAATTTCGGAGGATGGTGTTAGTCGATTACATCGACTCCAGTATGCAACTGGTACTTATTTTATCGAGCCCGAAAGGACAAAAGGTTAAGTCGACCTCGGCGGAATTTGAACTCAGAACGTGAAGACGGACGAAATGCCGCGAAGCATTTTGTCCGGCGTGCTAACGATTCTTACCGCTCGCCGCTTCACTTGATATTCAAAGTGGTTCATATGATTGGAAATATGATTCCAAAGTGTTCATGGTGCCATAATGAGGATCTAATCAAAGACTTTGCAATTAAAATAAGTAGGAGAAAACTTTCCAAATATAAAGAAGAACACTCAGAGAGCGCAAACCTCCGCCAAGGCAACACCAATGTTCTCTCAATGATTAGCCAGAGATGCTTTTTAAAATGAGAATATCTGAAATAAACTTGACTGCTCTCACAAACGAGAATACTAAAAATGAACACGACCGCTCTCAAAAATTAAGTAAAAATAAAAAACAGAAAAATAATCCAGAATCCTTGTCCGGTACCGGATTGATCCTAAAATCTAATCAGTTCTTGTCAGTCATGAGGTCAAACATCCCTGAAAGTTTCATACAAATCCATCCAGCGGTTCTTGAGATATCTTGTCCATGGACAAGCAAACAAACACGACTGAAAATAAAGTGGAAATATACAAGAATAAATATTATTTTCTATTTTAATGTTTAGTTTTGGGTCAAATCGAAATTTGTTTTATGGTTTAAATGTTGAATAACATAGATATGGTGTCACCAAAATCTTTTAAGGCTTGGGGCCTCTATGGTCCTTAATCCGGCCTTGTTTGGTGTTGTATTTGCCCGGCGTTTTGTCGAGGCTGCCAGTACGTCGCTCTGCTAGCTAAAATGATATTCAAAGTGGTTTATATGATTGGAAATATGATTCCTAAGTATCCAGGTGTCACAGTGAGGATTTCATCAAAGAATTTGCAATTAAAAATTGGAGAAAACTTCACAAATATAAATAAAATGGAAGAATACAAAAATAAACATTTTCCATTTTACCATTTAGTTTTGTTTCATTTAGAGAAAAAAATGGTTTGTTTTATTGTTTATTATTGTTTATATTTGGAATTACATAGATGTGTGTGTGTATGCATATACACACGTGTATGTGTTTCTCTTGTTCCTTAAATCCCAGGACAACGACCCTTGTATGTGTATATATACACATACAAGAACAAGAAAGAAAACACAACAACGTGAACACGTGGAATAAGTGTAGTGTTATTGGACGCCCAGAAAGGGAAAGAAAAGAAAGAGGATTTCACGTTTCGAGCAGAGCTCTTCATCAGAAATATAGAAAACGTCCAAAGAAGGGAAGACGAAGAAAGAACATCGCCAACGATAAACACACGGCCACATATTGAAATGACCGGAAGGGAAGGCCCCCTTCGGTCACGAATGATCATGGGATTGCACCTAGGAAGTTCCTCTCCGAGGCACAAGTCCAGGTAAGGTTGTTTTATGGAAGACCAGCAGTTGTCCCTGCATACCAGCCTCTCCTCCTCATGGCACTGATGTTAGCCAAGGGAAAGGCAAAGGGACCGATACAGCTTGGCACCAGTGACATCGCAACTCATTTCTACAGCTGAGTGAACTGGAGCAACATGAAATAAAGTGTCTTGCTCAAGAACGCAACACAGAACCCGGTCCGGGAATCGAACACACATCCTCCAGATTGTGAGCCCGACGCCCTAACCACTGAGCCATGCGCCTTCAGTACCTCTCCCATAAATGGTTGCTGTGATAAATATTTATGCACATGTAAGGATATATATTTTGTTGTATGTTGGGAGGGTCGTTATAATAATAAACACATACAGTGGTTGTATTTCACTTCTTTATTGTTTGTCAATTGATTAGTTGTTTAACGAACCAACTACTCAATTTCTTGCGTAATCAACTGGTCAATCAATTAAACTATCAATCAATCAATCAATCAATCATTTGTGTGCCAAAGCTTTTTCGTTGCCATTCGTGACCTCGTCAATGACATTCCTTCTCAATGCCCAGATCTGTTTCAATATTTGTCCCGCGCGTGTGTTATTATTAGCTGAGTGACCCTCCCAACAATACTACAAAATCTGAATTCAACGAATTCACAAACAAAAATATAGCAGATCGAATTCAATATCTTTGTGCGTATGCATATTGATATTCACACACATACACACACATGTCAATATCATCTTCATCATTATCATCATTATCACCATCATTATCGTCTTCACCATCATCATCATCATCATCATCGTCATCATCATCATCATCGTCATCGACGTCGTCGTCGTCATCATCACCATCGTTATCTTCGCCATCGTCGTCATCATCATCATCATCATCATCATCATCATCATCATCGTCGTCGTCATCTTCATTTATCATCATCATCATCATCATCATCACCTTCATCGTCATCATCATCATCATCATCATCATCATCACCATCATCATCATCAGCATCATCATCACCTTCATCATCATCACCAACATCATTATCATCGCCATCATCATCATCACCATCATCGCGGCTGTAAGCAACAACAATAACAATAGCAAAGACAACCACGGCGACGTCGGCGGCGGCGGCGGCTTCGACGACATCAACAATAACATCCACAACATCATTTTTCAGGAGCGTGAGAAAGTAAGATGGGGAAAGTTCGCAAAGAGTTTTTCTTTTCTTCAAATAACCCCCTTTTTTTACTTATTTTATTTAGGGGTGTATGTATATATATATGTGTGTATATATACTTACATATGTATGTGCTTATGTGTATGTGTGTGTGTGTGTGTGTGTTCGGGTGTCTTCTTAGAAGAAGGGATAAGCATACATCTTAGAAGATGTCTGTTACGAAACGGG
>NW_021825272.1:10000-15674 GCF_006345805.1 Octopus sinensis | reverse complement strand
TGTATGTATGTTTGAATATATTTATGTATGTATGTATGTATGTATGTATGTATGTATTTATGTATGTATGTATGTGTGTATATGTATGTATGTATGTATGTATGTATGCATGTATGTATGTATGTATGTATGTATGTGTCGAGTTTTCTTTACTTATTGTTTATCGGAAACAGCATCATCACCACCGCTACCGCCGCCGCCACCACAACCACCACCGCCTAAAAGCTGGATAAAATTCTTCGTAGAATTAAGGAAGTTTTATTTATATTTTTTAAATTGGTCTTTATTTCCTTCATTTTCTTTTATTTTATTTTTGCTGTTGTTGTTTGGTGGCCTTTTGTTTCAAAATATCTCTGTGGTTAACTTTTTGCTTGTCGAAACTTTTAGGGGTCGATAAACTGAAATTGTAGGTTTCGATTTAAACGGCGACCCCTTCACTACACCTTTTTTTTTTTTCATTACAGTTTTATTCCTCAAACGGAAATGATTATTAACGCCACTGTTATGTTATTGCCCTGAATTCAGATTCCTCCGAAGTACTTACTTTATCGACCTTTCGGGGTTTATAAAAGGATTCACCGGTTAAACAATGGAGTCGATGTAATCGACCAGCCAGCTTTCCCAAAATGTCAGACCTATTGCAGAAATGATGATGATCATCATCATCATCATCATCATCATTGTTATCATCATCATCATCATCATCATCATCATCATCATCTTCCACCGAGATCGACTTTGCCTCTCAGCCTTTCAGGGTCGATAATATAAGTACCAGTTGAAGACAGGGGTCGATATAATCGGGTTTGCCTTTCATCCTTTCGGGGTCGATTAGATAAGTACCAGTTACGCACTGGGGTCGATATAATCGACTTAATCCGTTTGTCTGTCCTTGTTTGTCCTCTCTGTGTTTAGCCCCTTGTGGGTAGTAAAGAAATAGGTATTTCGCCTGCCGTTATGTTCTGAGCTCAAATTCCGCCGAGGTACACTTTGCCTTTCATCCTTTCGGGATCGATAAATTAAGTACCAGTTGAACACTGGGGATCGATGTAATTGACTCATCTTCTCCTCCAAAATGGCTACACTTGTGGCCAAATTTTTCGTTTTAATTAGATTTGTTACTATTTGACAAAATGTCAGATTCCAACCGAAAATGAAGGCACTTTATTAGAATTTGATCAACACAGACTTGATAGCTACCGTGTATACGTGTATTTATGTAAGTATGCACGCACGTATGTATGCATATATGTATGTATGCATATATGTATGTATGCATGTATGTATACATGTGTGTATGCTTCTATGTATATACGTTTTATGCATGTCTGTATGAATATAACTGTAAGTATGTATGTATGTATGTGTGTATGTATGCATGTATGTGTGAGTGTATGTATGTGTGTATGTATGTATGCAAAAATAAATATATATAACTGCTAATTGGCAAATATCTTTGTCATTGCATGTTTTATATATATATACATATGTGTGTGTGTGTGTGTGTGTGTGTGTGGTGTGTTTGTATGTATATACATATATGCATATATTTATATACACACACATATATTCATATGCATGCTCACACACATGTATACAAATACAGGTACATCAGAACCTATAATAATAGACACTCATTATACGAACGCTCTTCACCAACCAGCACTTCCCCACTTATTCTAAGTATAACAATTCTTTACCTTTCTGTTGACCTTTTCTTACTAAACGACATAATAGTTAGAATGAACGAGTTCTATGAAGTATCTTTGTATCATTGTTTTGAAAGAGAACCTTGTTGAGAACTTTGACATCTTGTATGTCCACAACTCAAAAGACCTTTCCACAGATACATAAGTTCCTCGTGTTTGTTTCCGCAACAGAAAGTGCAGGAATATTATGCTTACATTGTTATCATTTCCTCTCACAGCTAAAGGAATTTCAATATCAAAATTTGCTTCATAAGGTTTTCTAATGCCCGCTATGTTGTGGTGCTAAAAATACACGTTGTTTCTTTCATGAAGATCCGTCTAAATCACAAATATTCAAATGTAGCTGTCCACTGCTCTGGTAGGGTAATCTCTCTCTCTCTCTCTCTCTCTCTCTCACTCTCTCTCTCTTTCCTACACACACAAACACTCACACGCTCCCACAAACACACCCACCGTTGGCGATTTTTTTCCTCTGTCTTCCCTTCTCTGGATCTTTCCATCTCCTATGTTTCCGACGAAGAGTTCCGCTCGAAACGTTAAACCCTCCTTCTTCCCTTCCTTTCTGAGTGTCCAATAACACTATATTTGTTCCACGTCCTCGCGTTGTTGTGTTTTCACTTTGTGTTTTCATGTTTGGATTAACTATATATATATATATATATATATATATATATATGTGTGTGTGTGTGTATGGGAGGGGGGGCCTGTGTATGTGTGTGTGTGTAGTCCTTACTCTTCCTCTTTTACTTGTTTCAGTCATTTGACTGTGGCCATGCAGGGGCACCGCCTTTTATTCGAGCAAATCGATCCCAGGACTTATTCTTGGTAAGCCTAGTACTTATTCTATCGGTCCTTTTTGCCGGACCGCTAAGTTACGGGGATGTAAACACACCAGCATCGGTTGTCAAGCGATGTTGGTGGGACAACACCCACCTTATATTCTTAAGAATATGGTGAGTAGTATAGGCAAGCACATTTCTTGAGGCAGCCTTAAACGACGCCTCCTCCCATTGTAATGATGCGGTGCGCAATAATGTATCCTCAGAAAGGGTCCCTGTGACGGTACTGGGAGCAACCCCCAAGAGGATCGTAGAACCAGGAGTAGAAAGGTTTTGTGGTAAAATATGACATTCGGCATTAGTGTTACAACTAATGTAGGTAGAGGCTTTCTAAACTTAGTTTCTAAGAATTTTCCCAAGTGAGCATAAATATCACAGAATTTTTCACAAAAGAACGCTAAAGGTCAAGTATTCTTGTTGCAAGAACTTCGCTTCTTTTGTTAACCAATATAACATGACCATTCTCAATATCGCCAACGATTTTGCTGAAGAACCTAAATGCAATTCCAAAGGCCATGAAAGCTGTCCTTTAAATGGTAATTGCATCATAAAAGGCGTTCTGTATAGAGCTAAGCTACATATTGACAACACCTCTAGATATATGGCACCTAGTCTGAGCATAGATCAGTAAGAAACTTAGCTAAGCACGCTTTGCAGTTAAAAGAAGCAGGCTCTTCTCCGTTTAAGATAAATTGGTCTATTTTGGAGAAAGTCAACCCTTACAGGTATGGATCATACCAAAATCCTTGGACGCTGGGTGTGTAACAAACATGCAGATTGTAACGTGCAGATTGTAACAAACATGCAGATTACATTATTATTATTATTATTATTATTATTATTATTATTATTATTATTATTATTATTATTATTATTATTATTATTATTATTATTATCATCATCATCATCATCTTGATTATCATCATTATTATTATTGTTATTGTTGTTGCTATTATTATTATTATTATTATTCAGTAGTTTTATTTTTATAGCGTGCTTTCACTTCACTACCGAGCGCAGCTCTGTGTGCCTTGGGTATGTGCTGTGATTTGTTTGATGCTCTGATGGTTATTGTATGGAAAATGTTCTCTTCGTAGGATGTGTGCAGTGCCTAGTAGTGCAATTTTCTGTATGTTATATGTGTTTGTAAGTCCTGGTGTTTTTGTTATGTATTTGTCTGAATATTTTTTTATCATGCCTAATGCACCTACTATGATAGGAATTGTTTCTCTGTTTTCAGATTCCACATTCTAGTTACCTCTATTTCCAGGTCTTTGTATTTTGAGAGTTTCTCCATTTCTTTTAGAGACACGTTGTCATCAGCGGTATTGATACATCAATTAGAAAGCATTTTTTTTCTTCATGGTCTCTGACAACTATATCTGGTCTGTTGTCCTTAATTTCTCTATCTGTGTGTATCGGCATATCCCAGAGTATGGTTGCTTTCTCGTTTTCTGTGACTTTTCTGGTGTGCCTATACCATCTTTTTTCTGTTGTTATTCCATAATGTTGGCATAGCTTCCAATGTATGTAGGTTCCAACTTTGTCATGTCTGTGAATATATTCCTCCTTAGCCAGGACTGGGCAGCTAGAGATAATATGATTTATTGTTTCTTGTCCATCTCCACATATTCTGCAGTTACTTGTAATATTTCTTCTTCTTCTTCTTCTTCTTCTTCTTCTTCTTCTTCTTCTTCTTCTTCTTCTTATTCTTATTATTATTATTATTATTATTATTATTATTATTATTATTATTATTATTATTATTATCATTATTGTTATTATTATTCGTCAGTTACGTACTATCCTGCAAATGTACTTATTTTGCCTACATAGGTTCGTGACGCCATTTTGTTTTTATTTTTGCTAAGATTGGTAAAGTTGAATTTTAAAAAAAGTAAGGAAATAGTTAAACGTACTCTGGAGAAATATTATAAAAGTGATTTTTAAGTAAAATTCTTCTTCTTTCTTGTGGTATCATTGAATGAACTAGTTTATTTGTTATTGTATTCTTACTATATAAAGAATTTTTCTGTATTTCTATTGTAGCTCATTAATTTTACGGCATTTCAGCTCTCGATGCTGGAAGAAAAACAATGCCGGCCAATATTGGCAAGAATATTTGAAATTCGTTCCTATTCTTTCAGCATTAATGAGATAATATCTATATGCTTGTTATAGAAAAAGATATTTGGAAATGGTGCAGTGAAGTCTTTGAATATGAAAGACCATTTTGTGAAGTTGCATTCGGAAAAGAAAAACAAGGAATTTTTTTAAATATCGAGAGGAAGCAATTGGAAGAAATCCAACGTAATGCCATTTCTTTAAGTCACCTGTGTTTGACGAGGAATTATTTTTTTCAATAAACTTCACATGAATTAGTTATATCCGCGAGTTAGTTTCCTGTAACATTGTCTGAATTCAGATATCATTAAACCAGAAAATATAAAGAAAAATTGAGCAGAACTTAACGGGAGCGGTTGGCGATTTTAGAGTTTATTGAAATAAATTTATAAGTAGGTTTTTGCTATGTTTTGCATTCATAAAACCAACCAATTAATCACAAAGTACGATCTACCAACGTTTCAAATGATAAACATTTGACACTGTTAGAAAACGGAAACTGCCATTATAATTTATTTCGTGTGTGTGTGTTTATGTATGGTTAGAGGTTCAGAAATTCAATGTTTGGCAAGCTCTCTCAGTATGATTGTTTGAGCTGCTAGAAATAGCAACAAAATCTCTCCTTAATTGAAGTTTGTCATTTCAGAAAAGAAAGATTAAGTAATGTACTTTTGGGTACCTTGAAATGACGCGGCGGCCACATCTGGAAATCCTCTGATCATAGGTTCGTTCGAGCCCTCGAAGAAACCTCTACGTAGCCCACGGATCTGAGAGAAATAAGAGCTAAACATTTCTCAAATCATAAACTAGAAACTAACGTTTTTAAAACAAAGTAAAGGAAACTTTGATTTGAATAATGTTTTGTGGGGTAAATTATGTCTCACCCACGGCTGGAATGTCTTTGCCATAAGTCTGCTCGATCAGGACTGCCCTGGGCCAAAACAGCGATAAGAAAAAAATATAACGATAACCAATAATAAAAGAACCACTAAAAATATATCT
>NW_021825272.1:0-5000 GCF_006345805.1 Octopus sinensis | reverse complement strand
GGTGACAACGGTCGCAGCAGTGACAGCGGTGACGATGGTGGCGGATCTTACATCGGCAGTGGAGGCGGTGGTGGAGGTGGTAGAGGCAGTGGCGGTTGTGGTGGTTCGCCTTTACGGGCGTCGATGGGGGAATGCTTAGAATCACTGTATTCTTGGTATTGTTGTTATTGTTGTTCCTGCCGTTGGTGTCGGCGGCAGTGGCGTTGTTGTTATTGGTGGTGATGGTGACGGTGAAGGAAATCGTCATTCAGGTGGGGAGGTGGCGGTGTTAGTGGCGTTGCTGCTGTTGTTATTGGTGTTGTGGTTGTGGTTGTGGGGTGGTGGTGGTGGTGGTGAACGTGGTTGCGGTGAGGATGATGGCATTAGTGGTGCAGTTGCTGTTGTTGTTGTTGGTGGTGGAGAATATAGTGACAGTGATAGTTTTGGTATTGGTGGTGGTGTCGGTGGTGGTGCAGGTAGTAGTTGTGGTGGCGGTGGTCACTACGGCTTTAGAGGAAATAACGGTAGTGGTAGTGGTGGTGGTGGTGGTGGTGGTGGTGAGTGGTGGTGCTGAGTGGTGGTGGTGGTGAGTGGTGGTGGTGGTGGTGGTGATGGGGCGGTAGTGGTAATAGTGGTGATGGCGGTGGGAGGATGGTGGTGGTGATACTTGTGGATGGTCGCGGTGGGTCGTGACGGTGGTGGTGATGGTGATGGTTGTGGTTGTGGTGATGGTGGTGACGATGGTGATGGTTGTGGTTGTGGTGATGGTGGTGGTGATGGTGGTGATGATGGTGATGGTGATGGTGATGGTGGCAGTGGTGGTGGTGATGGCGGTGATGGTGGTTAAGGTTGTAGTGGTGGGCAATAGTGCTAGTGGTGGTAGTGGTGGTGGTAGTGGTGGTGGTGGTAGTGGTGGTGGTGGTGGTGGTGGTGGTGGTGGAGACGGTGTTCGTTTCAGTGGCTTATCTGCATGTATATTTACATATCTATATATGTATATATATGCGTGTGATCATGACTCCATCTGCGTGTGTGTGCATATATATATATATATATGTATGCATGTGAGTGATTGTATGTATATGTATATATAAGGCGGCGAGCCGGCAGAAACGTTAGCACGCCGGGCGAAATGCTTAGCAGTATTTCGTCTGCCGCTACGTTCTGAGTTCAAATTCCGCCGAGGTCGACTTTGCCTTTCATCCTTTCGGGGTCGATTAAATAAGTACCAGTTACGCACTGGGGTCGATATAATCGACTTAATCCGTTTGTCTGTCCTTTGTCCTCTCTGTGTTTAGCCCCTTGTGGGTAGTAAAGAAATATGTATACGTGTGTGTGAGTGTGTTTGTATGTGCAATTGTAAGTATATGCGTGTGCGTGAGAGTGTCGGAGTGAGTGTGTGAATAAAATAGTGTGAGAGGGGGTACAGAGAGAGGAAAAAGAGAGAAAGAAAGAGTAATAAATGTGTTGGAAAAGAAAGAGGTGAAGTAGAGATGGTGATAGGAAGAGTATAGGAGAGCGGGACACGAGCGGGAGTAAGGAAAAGGAGAGAGAGAGAGAGAGAGAGAGGGAGAGAGGAATACAAAAATTGGGTGAAAGTGATGTAAAAATATATGAATAAAAGAGGAGGGGATAGAGGAGAGTGGGAGTGAGAGAGAGAGAGGGGTGGATGTTGTGATAGAGAAAGAGATAGATATATAAGAGGGAGAAACGGCAGGTAAAAGAGAGGTGGAGAGAGAAAGATGGAGGGAGGGATGGAAAGAGGAAGAGAAGGAGAAAAGGGTAAATGTCGGAAGAGAATATTAGAGAATAACAGGTATATATAGTGATTTCTGTGTCTGGGTGGATGTGTATGGGGTAGTGTGTGTGTGTGTGTGTGTTAGAAGCAGAGATTAGGAGACATAGAGCAAGCGTGTTAGAGTCACTAAGGAATAGATATGGGAGCAGAGAAAGAAAGACAAGAGGAAAGAGAGAGAGAGAGAGAGAGAGAGAGAGAGAGAGAAAGAAACTGAAAGAAGCATGTCGTTTGTATGTATATATATCTATGTGTGTATGTATGTGTGTTTATGTGTGTGTGTATGTAGAATGGGAAATGCTTCTCTTTCAAACATTAAAACCACGACTGTGTTTGAGTTTGTTCTTTTTTGTAATGACTTCATGTTTTCTTATTAATAAATTTTCATGTGGGACATTAGAGTTCCTATATCCGTAAATTCTTCTCTTTTCTATTCTAGGCACAAGGCCCGAAAATTTTGGTGAGGGGGTACTTAATTTATCAACTGGTACTTAAAGGACAAAGGGATTAAGTCGATTACATCGACCCCGGTGCGTAATTGGTACTTAATATATCGAATCCGAAAGGATGAAAGGCAAAGTCGACCTCGGCGGAATTTGAACTCAGAACATAGCGGCAGACGAAATACCTATTTCTTTACTAACCACAAGGGGCTAAACATAGAGTGGACAAACAAGGCCAGACAGACGGATTAAGTCGAATATATCGACAGCAGTGCGTAACTGGTACTTATTTAATCGAGCCCGAAAGGATAAAAGGCAAAGTCGACCTCGGTGGAATTTGAACTCAGAACATAGCGGCAGGCGGAATACTGCTAAGCATTTCGCCCGGTGTGCTAGCGTTTCTGCCAGTTCGCCGCCTTCCTGCATTCATAAGTTGATTAACGAGTCAAAATACACCCTGCTCTGTTCGCAGAACAAAATGGTTGTTAAATGGCGCATTTTTTCGCGCGCTTTTTCCAACGCTAAGTTAAAAAAGCACTCGACAATTAACTACCGTTGCATTTGTAGTTAATTTCGTATAGCAAATAAGGATTGCGACAGAAAAACATCCCATATTTTATATGGCTATTAAGGAAACACTAGAGAAACTAGGCATACAATAATGATGTCTGCATTTAGCAAATGTTATACAGTTTTGTTTACTTATTATCAAAGTTTGCACTGATGAAAAATATATGCGTTATGTTGGAATGTTTGCCAACCTGTTAAATAATAGAGGTTTTCTTTTACAGCCTATATCTGTAAGCAAATTTTTGGATCCTTTTTGGTGGATGTGAAATAAGGTATTTTTTCCCGACTGCGTGGTTCCGGTTTCAGTGCCACCTTGAGCAAGTGTCTTTTACTATAGCCTGGAGCCGACCAAAGCTTGTGAGCAGATTTGGTTGAGTGAAACTGAAAGAAGCTCCATCGTATATATACGTATATACCTATATCGGTTGGAGGATCGTGGTTCTGATTCACAGACCGGGTGTTGTGTGTGTATATTGAGCGAAAACAACTAAAGCTCCACGAGTCTCCGGCAGGGAGGGGGCACCCCTGTTGTACTTTTTCGCCCCAACTTTCTCTCACTCTTTCTTCCTGTTTCTTGAGTAACGCTGCGATGGACTGGCGTCCCATCCAGCTGGGGGAACACATATGCTACAGAAACCGGGAAATCGGGCCCATGAGCCTGGCTAGGCTTGAAAAGGGCACATAAATTTTCATTTATTTAATTTCATATTACGCTGTATACTTGCGTAACACTTTTATCTGAAGCACAAACAAACAAACACACACACACACATACATCTTATTATATGTAAGTAAAATATTTATCATTAAATACTAGCTGAATGACCCGGCGTTGCCCGGTTTACTGCTGTTCTTATCAGATTAGTAAGCAATAAATATAAAGATATATTCTCATAATTATTTCAAAATATCTATATTTTAGTTTTAAAACTATCCAAATTGTAATGATAATAAAATTTGGAACTGAAAATCTGTCAGTGTTGAAACACTTCAGGATAAACAATATTCATTGTGTAATTTTTTGTTGGTGTCGAAATGAATAGATTGTTGCTGCTTCCAACTCACGAGCAACTAACGTAGTCATGGGAGAAGCATGTGGTAGAAAGATCGAGTCCAACTACGTTGAGGGATTGGCCATGAGCTCTGTTAATTGAAATACCAAAACTTAGTTTGTCTGGAAACTGAAGCGTCTTAATTTCAAATGGAACATTAGTAGGTATGAGAAGAATTTTTGGAATAAAGACATTTTTCCCTTCGTGACTACCTTGGAAGTAACAATTAAGCGAGTTCCATTACACAGATGAGATGGGTCAAGATTCCTCAGTCATCATAATGGAAGCACCCGGTTTTAGTGTCAAGTTATGCAGTGGGTTTAAGTGTGTCCAGAAATTCAACAGGGTATTGAACAACCTGATCTCGATCCACTGTTGACCAAATGTCATTTCTGATGTATCTGGTAACTTTTGAAGAAGTTCATGATTGAGTTTATCACCCATTTCATTAGTTGGAGCCAGTATAGCTCTTTCACATAGCCAGTTTACATCAGTGTAATTGACGGGGACGTAAACACACCAGCATCGGTTGTCAAGCGATGTTGGAGTGACAAACACATACACACAAACACACACACACATATATATTTATATATATATATATATATATATATATATATGGTGGTGGTGGTGGTGGTGGTGATGGTGGTGGTGGTAGTGGTGGTGGTGGTGGTGGAAATAGTGTTAGGGTGTTGTGGTGATAATCATGGTGGTAGCAGTCATGATGGCGATGATGATGATGATGATGGTAATGGCGATACTGGTAGTGATTGGGGCAGAGGCTGACGGTGGTGGCGGCGAGAGTACTAATGTTTGTGACGAGAGTGACGGTATTAATGATGATGATGGCGATGATGACGGTGACGGAGATTTAAAAGGCGGCAAGCTGGCAGAAACGTTAGCACGCCGGGCGAAATGCTCAGGGGTATTTCGTCTGCCGTTACGTTCTGAGTTCAAATTTCGCCGAGGTCGACTTTGCCTTTCATCCTTTCGGGGATCGATAAATTAAGTACCAGTTACGCACTGGGGTCGATCTAATCCGTTTGTCTGTCCTTGTTTGTCCCCTCTGTGTTTAGCCCCTTGTGGGTAGTAAAGAAACAGGTGATGGAGATTCAAAATTATAAGTGAAACGTGTATCCGGTGACGTCAAAGAAAACGAAA
>NW_021825271.1:7500-15898 GCF_006345805.1 Octopus sinensis | reverse complement strand
TCTTTTTCAATGAACTTTATCATATTTAATTAGGTCAAGAACTGTATTAGCTAGAACTGGTCATGAAAAAGTAAATCTGACTCTAAGATGTGGAAAATGATATACGTGTGTGTGTGTGTGAGTGTGTGTGTATAGGTGTGCGTGCGTGTCGGTGTATATACGTGTGTGTGTTGATGTACGAGTGTGTGTGTCGTTATCGATACGTGTATGTGTGTATGTTCATTTATGTGTGCGAGTGTGTTTACACTCTATACACACATGTGTGTATGTGTATGTATGTCTGTGTGAATGTGAGCGTATTTGTGTGTGGTGGGGTACCTATATGTGTACGTGTGTAAAAGTACGTATGTCTCTGTGTGTCGGTATCTATACGTGTATGTATATCAGTATGTGTGTGTGTGTGTGTGTGTGTGTGTGTGGTGTGTGTGTGTGTGTGTGTGTCTCTGTATGTCTGTGACCGTATTAATGTTAACATTCGTTTAAAAACCAAAATTTTTGTTTGTGTTATATATTTTTATATCCTGAAAACGGCTCCATAGATACATGCATACTGTACAATACCACACAGTACCATATGTACCAAACTGCACCAAATATACCATACGGAAGTTATGTACCATATGTACCATACCGAAGATATGTACCATACTGAAGTATTGAAGTTGAATTGATCAATTACAATAAGTGTGTGCCCCAGCATGGCCGCAAAGGACTGTATGTATGTGTGTATGTATGCATCCACTTTTATCTAGTTCTTGAATTTCTATGTATGCATGCATAGATGCATAGATATTGCACTTATATGTGCATATATATACATACATCCAAAAGATAGGGATATGATTGTATGTATGAATATATGTATATGCATACATGTATGCATGTATGTATATTTGTATATATGGATGTATGTATGAGTGTGTGTATGTATGTAGGTTATGTATGTATAATATATATGCATGTATGCATATATGCATATCTCTATGACTGTTTGTATGCATCTATGTGTGAATGTATAAGCATATATACGCATATATATTTTTTGTGTATATGATTGAAAGTACAGATAAGAAAAATGTATTCATTCCACCTAGGTGAGTTTATTCCTTCTCGATTAGGATTACACACCACACACACACACACACACACACATATATATATATATTAATAAATAAAACATATGCATATATATATACATATATGTACGTACCTACCTCTACATGTATATATGCACGCATATATGGGTACAGAACACCTTCGAAACGCAGAGTAGATGAAACCAAGGCGACTGAAGAAGGGGAATTTTCCATGTGTTATTTGTCCTGTACTCTATTTTTTTGTTGTTTAAGAAAAATGTCCAGTTCCTTGGTTTTGCGTTTATGTTTTCGTTTCCCATTGTGTTCGACGTTTTTTTTTTGTGTCCTGTACCCATATATGCGTATATATATACATGTAGAGGTAGGTACGTACAGATATGTATATATATATATATATATATATGCATATGTTTTATTTATTAATATATTATATGACGGAACACACGCATCCCTTTCTAAGTAAGATTGTTCTATATACATATATATATATATATATATATATATATATATATATATATATAATATATATATATATATTATATATATATACTATATATATATATAATATATAATATATATATATAATATAATATATATTATATATATATATATAACATAACACCCGCCCTAGGTACAATTCAACAATGTGTCTATATACCTATCTATCCATCCATTCATGTGTGTATTTATCCAACTATCTATGCGTCTACCTATCTGTCTGTCTGTCTGGTTGTCTGTCTGTCTGTCTATCTATCTATCTATCTATCTATCTATCTATCTATCTATCTATCTGTCTGTCTGTCTGTCTGTCTATCTATCTATCTATCTATCTATCTATCTATCTATCTATCTATCTATCTATATATATATCCGTCTGTCAGTCTGCGGATCTGCCTGTCTATCTCTCTGTATACGCTTGCATCTCTCCCTCTCTTTCTCTCTCTCTCTCTCTCTCTCTCTTTCTCTTCATCTATCCCTCTATCTGTGTGTTTGTGTTCGCGCGCGTGTGTACATGTAAAGAAGGGAAGAGAGGAAGAAAGAGAGGGAGAGAGCGCGGAAAGGTGAAGGAGAGAGGGAGAAAGAGAGGGAGAGAGAGCGGAAAGGTGAAGGAGAGAGGGAGAAAGATTGAGACAAAGGAGGATAGGGCGACAGAAGACTGGGTGTATACAACATCCAAGGGCGTGTGAAAGTATGTATACAGGCATTAAATAGATTTTAGAAATCAGTGGCTGATGTTTGGGCGGGAAGAGTCTCAAATGTATGAGGCTAAACACAACATACCTATACATACATTAAAAAGGAGTGTACACAACAATGATGCTAGCTAGCTAGACTGCTCAATAACGTGGTAGTCATCTGGACTTTTCCTACAACAGGTCATCGCTTCCCGCCAAAAATGACAGGTAAATCCCATCAAAGCTAAATGGGGTAAGAAAGAGGCGAACCACGCATAAAACAGCGCTCAGAAACGCGCGCGAAAACATACACACATAAATATTCTATTTAAGCTCGCACACAAATAATACATTCTCAGGCATATTCACACACATACTCCAAAACAAAAGTGTATATGCTCTCTCTTACCTCCTTTTTCATTTAAACACACACATATATATATATATACACAAACATACTACACACGTGTATAGGTGATAGAATAATATACACACACATGATTAGCACACCGCACAAAATGCTTTATGTTCTTAGTTCAAATACGGCACCGAGGTCGAATTTGTGGAGGCACATGGCCTAGTGGTTAGAGCAGTGGACTCGCGGCTGAGGGATCGCGGGTTCGAATCTCAGACCAGGCGATATGTGTGTTTATGAGCGAAACACCTAAGCTCCACACGGCTCCGGCAGAAGGTAAGGGCGAACTTCTGCTGACTCTTTGCCACAACTTTCTCTCACTCTTTCCTCCTGCATCTTGCAGCTCACCTGCGACGGACCGGCGTCCCGTCCAGGTGGGGAACGTATTCGCCAAGGAAACCGGGAAACCGGCCCTTATGAGCCAGGCATGGCTCGAGAAGGAACAAACAACAACCGAGGTCGAATTTGCCTTTCATCATTTTGGAGTCGATAAAATAAGTACCGAGGTCGAATTTGTGGAGGCACATGGCCTAGTGGTTAGAGCAGTGGACTCGCGGCTGAGGGATCGCGGGTTCGAATCTCAGACCAGGCGATATGTGTGTTTATGAGCGAAACACCTAAGCTCCACACGGCTCCGGCAGAAGGTAAAGGCGAACTTCTGCTGACTCTTTGCCACAACTTTCTCTCACTCTTTCCTCCTGCATCTTGCAGCTCACCTGCGACGGACCGGCGTCCCGTCCAGGTGGGGAACGTATTCGCCAAGGAAACCGGGAAACCGGCCCTTATGAGCCAGGCATGGCCCGAGAAGGAACAAACAACCGAGGTCGAATTTGCCTTTCATCATTTTGGAGTCGATAAAATAAGTACCTGATGATTACTGGGGTCGCTGTAATCGACTTCTTTCCTCCCCCGAAATTGCTTGCTTTGTGCCAAATTTTGAGACCAATGTACACACACGCACACACGTGTGTGTAGTGTGTTTATTTTATTACTGATCCCAATCGTTGATTGGATTGCAGCTGCCATAATGGAGCATCGCATTGAAGCGAGACAATAATAGAGTCTTTCTGAGATCACTCGACATGTAAGAAATAGCACGCAAATCTCCATCTCAAAATCACGCCTTATCGTGATACATACATATATATAAATAATATATATATATATATATATATATATATTATATACAGACATGGCAGAAGTAAATAGACACCCTAATAATCATTAAAATTTATTTAAATCTGAAATTATACATTCAAGTTATCTATTAATTGTTATAATGTGAATATTTAATATTTAGTAGGCATACCCTTCGCATTTTTCAATGCAAGGACCCTATTAGGCATGTTACTGATCAGATGACGAATATTCTCTTGCAGAATTTCTTGCCAAGTTTCATGCAGTAATCTCAAAAGATCTGAGTTTGAAGATGCTTTCTTGTTCTTTTTATGAATGTTCTGTCCATTTATGTCCCAGAGGTGTTCAATAGGGTTCAAATCTGTTGACTGACTTGGCCATGGAAGTTTTTTAATGCCATTCTCATCCAACAAATTCTGGGTCATTTTAGCCGTGTGACAAGGAACCCCATCTTCCATAAATAAAAAATATTCTTTAATCATTTCACCACTGGAGAAGATTGGAAGGTGCCACGCAGTGGGTCAGAACCCGGAACCTTGTGGTCGAGAAGTAAACTTCTTACAATTTCTTCACGTATGTCATGTTGATCTCTCTTATCAAAGAGCTATCTATGTTATGAGACATAAAAACAACGATATCGTTTTATTTCTTTTCTTTTAAAACAGTCTAAACAGAAACGATGATATTCATTTTATTTTCCCCGTTGTGTGTCAATTGGCACATCTGTTCCTCTTTCGGCAGTATCATATCATTGTTTATTTATGAATTTGTCAACCTCACTGCTGCCCTCTTCTCTACTCACCCCAACTCTTATAGGCATGTTAATTCCAGGTTAATTTTGATTTGTTGAGATTATCACCCCTTCCAATCTTAAGCTGGTTGAAAATGTTGCTATATATTTCTTTACCTTATCTTGGAGTGAAGATAATTTCGGTAAATCAAGAATTGTATAGTAATTAGAATACCTTTTTTTTTTTTCGTCTTTGAAGGAGAGAGGGGAGAGAGAGAGAGAGAGAGAGAGAGAGAGAGAGGAGAAGAGAGAGAGAGAGATTAAGCGCAAATAACAAATCAAATAAATAAAACATGGAGAGACACAAACAGAGAAGCAAATATCCCTTTATCAGCTCTTGAGTTTAAAATCACGATTTCGGTACATTACAGCAGGACCGTAAGCTTCAGGTATTAGGGAAATGATTAGTGAGGACCAAAGTAAATGATTGGGATAGTAAGACGTAGAATAGTGCGTTTATGGAAGTCTTTCGACTGGTGTAAAACAGAACAGGCAAACCGGGGACAGTGAGCATATAGGCGATGCTGGGTGAGAAGAATTAGTTAATTCCAGACATTAGCATTTCAACAAATGGAACCGAAACAGGGCTTTGTAAAGAATTAACATGGAGTGTGGTTGAGTTCCAAAAGGAGCAAATAACGGGTAAGTATGAAAGCTATGGGAAACCGAGACAAATATCTTGGTACTCGGAAGCACCAGAAATATCAGAGTGAGAGAGAAAGGAGAAGGGAGGCAATAATGAGGAAGAGAGATGAAGAGAGAAAAGAGAAAGTGCGCAATAAGAGTAAAAGGCAGTAAAAGAAGACGGAAGAATGAAGAGAGAAGAGAGAGAGAGAGAGAGAGAGAGAGAGGGGGAGAGAAGAAGAAGAAGAAGAGGAGAAAGAAGAAGGAGGAAGAAGAAGAAGATAAGAAGAAGAAAAGAAGAAGAAAAAGAAGAAAAAGAAGAAGAGAAAGAAGAGAAGAAGAAAGAAGAAGAAGAAGAATAAGAAGAAAGAAGAAGAAGAGAAGAAGAAAAGAAGAAAGAAGAAGAAGAAAAAGAAGAAGAAGAAGAAAAGAAGAAAAAAGAAGAAGAGAAGAAGAAAGAAGAAAGAAGAAGAAGAAGAAGAAGAAGAAGAAGAAGAAGAAAATAAGAAGAAGAAGAAGAAGACAGAAGAAGAGAAGAGAAAAAGAAGAAGAAGAAAGAAAAAGAAAAAGAAGAAGAAGAAGAAGAAGAAAAAAGAAAAAGAAAAGAAGAAGAAGAAGAAGAAGAAGAAGAAGAAAGAAAACAAGAAGAAGAAGAAGAAGAAAAAGAAAGAAAAGAAGAAGAAGAAGAAGAAGAAGAAGAAGAAGGGCACTTAAAATAATGTAGACTCTTCAGAAGTGTAAGTAGGATGGTGTCTGTCCAGTCAATGACCATGGAAAGGATGGTCATGATGTTATCTGTTGTGACTGTTGCTGCTGCTTAACCTCAGGTCAGCTATGATTGAAACAACCTATTGAAACAACCTCTTGAAAAAGTTGCCATGCCTGACATAGACTTCACTTCAGTAATAAAAATATAGGGTCCACTGGCTTCATTTACCCAGGGGACTTGAATGTTGCTTGAGACGGTTCTGTCATGCAGCCCGCTTCTTGAAAAAGGTTGCCCATGTTTGACATCAGCTCTACCCCTGTAAATAAATAACATAGGGTCCCTTGCATTGATTTGCCTAGGGGTCTTTAATGCTGCTTGAGAAGGTTCTGTCATGCAGCCCGCTTCTTGAAAAAGGTTGCCCATGTTTGACATTAGCTCTATCCCTGTAAATAAATAACATAGGGTCCATTGCATTGATTTGCCTAGGGGTCTATAATGCTGCTTGAGACGGTTCTGTCATGCAGCCCGCTTCTTGAAAAAGGTTGCCCATGTTTGACATCAGTTCTACCCCTGTAAATAAATAACATAGAGTCCATTGCATTGATTTGCCTAGGGGTCTATAATGCTGCTGAGACGGCTCTGTCATTGCGGCTCGCTTCTTGAAATAGGTTGGCCACACCTGACATAGACTCCACCCCGCTGGCACACAATTATATTGTATTGCAATAGGTGGTAATTATAGGGAGTTAGTGTCTCCTGTTGTCACTAATTGAATTTGATATTCTGGTCGCTGGTATAATGATGTCCCTTATATTGTTACTTGTCTTATTATCATTTCAGAAATAAAAAGAAAACGACGATAAGTTTACACACGTACGCGCGCACACTCACACACACAGATAGATAGATAGATAGATAGATAGATAGATAGATAGATAGATAGATAGATAGATAGATAGATAGATAGATAGATAGATAGATACATAGTGAGATAGATAGTGAGATACCAGCACGCCCGCACACACAGACACAGACACACATACATACATACACTTGCATACACACCCACAAACGTAGATACTGATACATGTGTGTGGTGGCTAGGAAGAGCCAGGGGTAGATGTTGAGTTGATTGACACTGGCAGAGGTGGCGTAGTGGCAGGAGAAGGAAAGAAATGAGAGGGCAAGCCAGCAAAAGGAAATGACCCAAACACACACACACACACACACACACACACACATATATATATATATATATATATATATACACGCACACACATACACATACAAGCACACTTAAACGGGGTGAGGGAGGGGTGTGGTGTTGAATAGTTCTGGGCTTTGGGTAAAAGAAAATACAAGAGGATCAGTTGATTATGATTTTATTCAACATATTCCCCTTTCAGTGTCACACACTTATTGCAGCGGTCCTTCAGTTTTTCTAAGCCCTGTAAAAGAACTAGGAAGGCTGGGCCTCCAGCCGGACCTTCCGCGACACCCTTAATGCCAGAAAATCTTCAGCACCCCCTCATATTTATCTTTTTATCCTTTACATGGTTTAGTCATTGGAATGCAGTCATGCTGGGGCATCGCCTTCATGGTATTATTTAAACAAGGTTTTATTTATACCCGAGTACAAATTTCATTTAAAGCCTGCTGCTTATTTTATCAGTCTCGCTTTACCAAACCGTTAGTTTACGGGAGCGTAAACAAACCAGCATCGGTTGTCGAGCGGTGGTGGGGATAAACACGAACACAAAGATAAAGATGTATATATACATACATACATACACGTAGGATTGGCTGTGTAGTAAATAGTTTGTTTACCAACCACATGGTTCCGGGTTCAGTCCCACTGCGTGGCACCTTGGGCAAGTATCTTCAACTATAGCCTCGAGCCAACCAAAGCCTTGTGAGTGGATTTGGTAGACGGAAACTGAAAGAAGCCCGTCGTATATATGTATATGTATATGTGTGTGTATATGTTTGTGTCTATGTTTGACCCCCAACGCCGCTTGACAGCAGATGCTGGTGTGTTTACGTCGCCGTAACTTAGCGGTTCGGCAAAAAAAGAGACCGATAGAATAAGTACTAGGCTTACAAAGAATAAGTCCTGGGGTCGATTTGCTCGACTAAAGGCTGTGTTCCAGCATGGCCACAGTCAAATGACTGAAACAAGTAAAAGAGTATCAGTCTATAGACATACATACAGACAGACAAAGAGATAGACAGACAAACAGACAGACAGATAGGTAGATAGATAGATAGATAGATAGATAGATAGATAGATAGATAGATAGATAGATAGATAGATAGATAGATAGATAAATAGATAGATAGATAGATAAATAGAATAGATAGACAGATAGATAGATAGATAGATAGATAGATAGATAGATAGATAGATAGAAGATAGATAGGATAGATATAGATAGATAGAAAACAGATAGA
>NW_021825271.1:0-2500 GCF_006345805.1 Octopus sinensis | reverse complement strand
GTTGTCTCTCATCATTTTCAAGGTCGATAAAATAAGTGCTAGTTGGGCACTGGGGTCAATGTAATCGACTTGCCCTCTCAGATATTTCAGGCTTCGTGCCTATAGTAAAAAGATTAATATTACCTCCGCCTTAGCGAAGGCAGAGTTATTGTTTTCAGTTGTGCTTGTTTGTTTGTTGGTTTATCGGTGGACAAGATATCTCAAGAACCGTTGGATGGATTCGGATGAAACATTCAGAGATGTTTGGCCTCATAATTGGCCCGAACTGGTTAGATATTGGGATCGATCTGGTACCGGACAAGGATTCTGGATTATTTTTCCGGTTTTTTTTTTTACTTAATTTTTGAGAGCGGTCGGGTTCATATTTAGTATTCTCGTTTGTGAGAGCAGTCGAGTTTATTTCAGATATTCTCATTTTAAAAATAATCTTCGGTTAATCGCTGAGAGGACATTGGTGTAGCCTTCGCGGAGGTTTGCGCTCTCTGAGTGTTCTTGTTATTATTGTTATTGTTATTACATCTACCTCATTTTTTACTAGGCCGCTTTTCGAAGTTGTTTCGCTACCATCAGCACTGAGCTGTATCATTACAACCACTATCGAGTTGCGTCAGAACAACAATCAGTGTTGTTTCTTTACAGTGACAACTGAGTTGTATCATTACAAGCGTCACAAAGCTGATTCATTGGAGTTATCACTGAGTTGTGTTAGGTCAATGACTTCCAAGCTAAACTGTTTCATGTAAACCCCACTGAATTGACTCATTAAGAGAACTTTTAATATCTCATGAGAATCAACACCAGACTGCTTAATTTCGTGTTCGTCAATCGAAGCGATGAAGATTACTTCGTCATCCTTAAGGATGACTAATGGCTTGTGCGGTAATTTGTTTAAAGTATAGAAACGGTTACCATGGAGTTGGGAAGCAAACTTCTTACACTGCCGATATATATATATTATATATAATATATATTATATATATTATATATATATATATATATATATATATATATATATATATATTATATAAATTAGAGACAAAACCACTATTAGGCAAATCAAACAATGAAAGACTTAAGCCAATACATATGATTAATTTATATATTTAAATATGTAACATTATTAAAAAATATAATTAATATCCACTACGATCGTTTCCTGTCTGCTGTCTTTAAATTTTGAGTCGCAGTCATTCATCAGGTGGTTTCAAAATTTCTCTTAATGAGTCAATTCAGTGGGGTTTACATGAAACAGTTTAGCTTGGAAGTCATTGACCTAACACAACGAGTTTTAATATATATATATATATATATATATTATATATATATATTTATTATATATATATAGGGAAACAGATCCCTCGCATCGACTATCGCCCAATCTCACTCACCTCCCACATCATTAAAGTGTTTGAAAGAGTGTTAAGATCAAGGATAGCTGACTTCCTGGAGACCCACAAACTCCTAAATGCAAATCAGCATGGCTTTCGCTGTGGCAGGGACTGTCTAACACAGCTCTTACACCACATTGAAGATGTACTCAAAGCATTGGGAACAGGTTCGAACTCTGACGTCATATATCTTGACTTCAGTAAAGCGTTCGACAGGCTAGACCATAATATTCTACTCTCAAAATTGGCAAATGTTGGAATCCGTGGAAAAGTTCTACACTGGATTAAGTATTTCCTGGCGAATAGAACACAACATGTTGTAGTTGATGGAGTCCACTCAAGCCCAGCAAAAGTCCCCAGCGGTGTTCCCCAGGGGACTGTTTTGGGTCCGCTACTCTTCATAATTTACATGTTTCTGACGAAGAGCTCCACTCGAAACGTTAAATCCTCTTTCTTTCTTTCCTTTCCTGAGCGTCCAATAACACTATACTTGTTCCACGTCCTCGCGTTGTTATGTTTTCTTTTTGTTCATGTTTGGATTAACTATATATATATATATATATATATATATATATAACTTTGCCAGCCTTTTGCCCGATCATTTTAAGGATTACTATAGACATATTTTATATGTATACATGAATATTTATAGATGCTGACACACATACATATAGATGTGTGTATGTGTGTATACACACACACACACACACACGCACACACAAATAGAGTTACACAAATACATTTACGTGAACGTCTACATATTCAAATGATAAATTCCGGTACACAAACGCGTAGAGAAAAATGAGCGGGAGATAATATATAGAAGACAATAATGAGAACCTGATAAAGATAAAGAGTAAATTAAATAACACCTGATATAGATAAGCAGATAGGCAAGTAGAAGTGTGTGTACACACACACACACTCTCTCTCTCTCTCTCTCTCTCTCACACCACACCCCACACTGCACGCACACACACACGCACGCAACACACACACGCACGCACACACACATATAGCAATCCTTAAAATCAACGGACAAACGGCTGATATATATATATATATATTATATATTATATATCTATATATATATAATAATATATATATATATA
>NW_021825270.1:0-16139 GCF_006345805.1 Octopus sinensis | reverse complement strand
TAGAAATCTACAATATAGAATTTCTTCAATTACAATTTACCTAGCATTCTTAAGAGTACAATGCATCGCGTCATGCCAGGTCCAGAATTTAAAATTTAAACTCCAATTAAGCAAAATTTACAGAAAACTCACATTCTGGTGTGTGTGTCAAATGCTTTTCTTAGTCTGGTTGACACCACACGCAAACGCACACACACAGTGTGCAACGAATAAAATGAAAGTAAATAGCGACAGAGTGATTTGAGGAAGACTAAACTGAAAGTATTCTGTCTATGACGCTGATAGATACATGAGTAAAATGTATGGGAAGCTAAGAGCTAAGAGTGAGTGAAAATGTTCTTGGAAGAGAGTAAATAGCGAGAGAGAGAGTGATTTGAGGAAGACTTTACATTAAATAACCGTAGTGGCTTGTGTTAGTAATAAAGTAAACATACACTCATACATACATACATACATACATACATACATACATACATACATACACACACACATACACACACATACATACACACACACATACATACAAACACACATA
The DNA here is from genome assembly GCF_006345805.1 of Octopus sinensis. Taxonomy (NCBI): domain Eukaryota; kingdom Metazoa; phylum Mollusca; class Cephalopoda; order Octopoda; family Octopodidae; genus Octopus; species Octopus sinensis. Next base: position 15,604 of record NW_021825270.1, on the reverse strand, counting down.
CATACATACATACATATACATACATACATGCATATACATACATACATACACACACACATACACACACACAGTATTGAAGCTTGAGAACAATCAGATACATTTGCAACACATCTGTTGAAAATATTGTTCACACACATACATATACATATATACATACAGACAGACAGACAGATAGACACACACACACACACACACACACACATGATCCAGCATGGCCACAACCTCAAGGCTGAAACATATAAAAGAATAACAGAATATAAATGTGTGCAAAGTACAAGATATATTAATGCAGTATATGGGGATTGGACAATAAGCGTAAGGCAGTGTCAATGGTGGTTCCAGAAATCCCGAGCCATAAACTACAGCCTAGAAGACGAGCCTCATCCTGAAAGATCTGCAGAACTCGACAAGGACATCCTGAAAACCCTGGTGGAACAACATCTCATCGTAACTGTTGAGGAACTAGCAGAGAAGCTTGGATTTGGTCATTCAACCATTCATTGAGACCTGTGTGCTATCGGAAAAGTCAGCAAATTGGGTCAATTGGTTCCTCACGAACTTTCCGAGTCTAATTGCATGCAGAGAGTGAATGTATGCTTTTCTTTACTGTCACATCTCACCACTACTGCGCTATGTATATCTATATATATAAAACTGTATTTGTGTGAGTGTCTGTCCCCTTCGATTTAGATTCCTAACTACTCCCACATTTTGCGGTGCAGTTTAACCAAATTCGGGTAGCTTATAGTCGTGATTCATATCGAGCCCGTCTGTGTATTAGCGCGCGTCTACAATGAGTCTACGATTTAAAATAATTTAACATCATTTTTTATTCCATTTTTAATGCATAATTTTTCGTGTGTCGATGGCGGCGGAGTTGGCGTCCACGCTCACACCTGCACCTGTAGGGAAGGGAGTGTAAGGAAATCAACGTCGTAATGCGTTGTCAAGGAGACCAGTGTTCTTTTAGAACAACGACTTCATGGCTTGAAGACACCAAAACAGAAATGGCTAAGAAAGCGTCAACATGAGTCTACGATTAAAAAAAAAATTTACCATCGTTTTTTTTCCATTTTAATGCATTTTTTCGCTATTATATAAGGGAAGTAACTCTCTAAAAATGTCTACGATGAGTCAACGATTTTTATAATAATTTACCATCATATTTTTTCCATTTTTAATGCATTTTTTGCTATTTTTTGGCTATAACTCTCTAAAAATGCTTATATAGTTATTTCCCTTACAAACCCGAGCAACGCCGGGCGATACTGCTATATATATATATATATATATATATATATATATATATATATATATATATATATACACATATCTCTTTTTATAAAAGGCAGATTTTATCTGCCTCCCTTTGTCTCTTATAGAAATCTACAATATAGGATTTCTTCAATTACAATTTACCTACCATTTTTAAGAGTAGAATGCATCGGGTCTTGCCAGGTCCGGTTTTTAAAATTTCAACCCCAATTAAGCAAAATTTAGAGAAAACTCACATTGTGGTGTCTGAGTCAAGTACTTTTCTTAGTGTGGGCTATAGCATACGCACACACACACACAAAGGGAGCGATCTGATTCACTCACGCTATCACTAATTTCTATTTTCTACGACTTTGTCTTTGCAAGTCTACCTTACAGCACTACTCAAAAAAAGCAGCAAACAAAAACAAATAAATACATAACGATTTACTCCTCACACAATTTCTTCAATTAGACTTTACCTATGATTTTTCAAAGTACTTCCATTGGGTCATGCCATAAAAAATTTCTTTCAATTTCACCCCCAATTAAGACAAAATTCGAGAAGACTAATATTTTAACATTTCACTTTGAGCCTTTATTTACTCTGCCTATACTCCAACTTCCTCTTTAGACACATAGACACGCTAATTATACGACAGTGTCAATTGTTGACAGACATTGTAAGCTAACGTGTGTGTGTGTGTGTGTGTGTGTGTGTGTGTGCGTGTGTGTCTGTGTGTGTGTGTGTGTGTGTGTGTGTGTGAAGGTGCGCGTGTATGTGTGTGTGTGTGACAGGGATGACCCATTCAGACTGGTCATCCTTTTTGCTAGAAGATCACCTAAGCTACACCACTGGTTTTCAGTTCATATTAATCAAATTAATATTCACAAGAAGAAGGACTATTCATTATAATACATCAGTTCCATCGGACAACTGCACAAACATTTGCCATTTTACACATGTATGTAAACAAATTCCTTTCTTAAATTCATTTTCTTTTTCAATTCATACAAAGTTATTTAGGACGAATATAACATCTAAAGTTATCTCTAAGAAGCAGAAAGATCGCCCAAAAGTGTATATAGATATTTAAATGTATTTATATATTCATCTATGCACACATGTATGTATAACGTGTGTGTATATATTTCCAAAGAGGTAACCATTCACTCCGCACAAAGTTTTTTAGGACGAAAATAACATCTAAAGTTATCTCTAAGTAGCAGTCGCCCAAATGTGTATATAGACACACACATGTATGTATAATGTGTGTGTATATATTTCCATAGAGGTAACCATTCACTCCATACAAAGTTATTTAGGACGAATATAACATCTAAAGTTATCTCTAAGAAACAGAAAGATCGCCCAAAAGTTTATATAGATATTTAAATGTATTTATATATTCATCTATACACACATGTATGTATAATGTGTGTGTATATATTTCCATAGAGGTAACCATTCACTCCGCACAAAGTTTTTTAGGACGAAAATAACATCTAAAGTTATCTCTAAGAAGCAGAAAGATCGCCCAAAAGTGTATATAGATATTTAAATGTATTTATATATTCATCTATGCACACATGTATGTATAACGTGTGTGTATATATTTCCATAGAGGTAACCATTCACTCCATACAAAGTTTTTTAGGACGAAAATAAGATCTAAAGTTATCTCTAAGAAGCAGAAAGATCGTCCAAAAGTGTATATATATATTTAAATGTATTTATATATTCATCTATACACACATGTATGTATAATGTGTGTGTATATATTCCATAGAGGTAACCATTCACTCCATACAAAGTTTTTTAGGACGAAAATCTTTATATATAAAAGAAAGGTTGTGTGTCTGTCTACTCCGATTTAGATTCCTAACTACTCCCACATTTTGCGATGCAGTTTAACCAAAACCGAGTATCTTATAGTCGTGATTCATATCGAGCCCTTCTGGGTATTAGCGCGCGTCTACGATGAGTCTACGATTTTACAAATAATTTACCATCATTTTTTCCCATTTTAATGCATTTTTTTTAAAGAAAGGGAAGTAACTCTCAAACTTCACACCAATATGCGTGCTCATATGCGACGTAATATCACATCAGCAGCATTTCCTCACACCCTCATTGCACTTGGCGAAGGCAAAATACCAGGAGATGAAAATGGTAATATTGCCATCGATTCCATTTGTACCATTGTTAAGACGCCTTCTGATCTCAGAGATGCAGTGTTTCAAGATCTACAAGCTAATTATCAGAATATGGATTGGATTGGCAAAAAGGCTATACTGGCCCCAAGGAATAAAACTGTTCACCATATTAATGATGATATGCTAAACTCATTCCTGGGGAAGTCTAATTATATCAGTCTATCGATACAACTCCTGACACAGAGGACGTCATCAACTATCCAATAGAGGTACTCAATTCCTTTGAGCACCCCGGACTACCACCACACATTCTCAAACTTAAAGTTGGTGCCCCTATAATGCTCATCAGAAATTTGGTTCACCCAAAACAATGCAATGGCACACGTTTGATCGTTAAATCCTTATCTCCCAGCGTAAACTTATATCAATATTTGCCTGAATAATCATCATCATTCAGTGCAATCATTAACAGTACTTTCAAGTAATTCAGCCCCGAGCAACGCCGGGCAATTCTGCTAGTATATATATAAACACGCACACACAAACATATGTATATATATATGTATAAACATATATATATATATATAAATTTTTATCCACTTACATATATACATCTACATATACACACTATATTTAAGGAGTAAATAACCAGTTTATATAGCACCCGTGTACAAAATATCTAATCCTCATCCCTTTCGTATGCAGTCAATTTATAACCTACTATATATGTTCCCTAACATTTTTCTTACAAACTTTTGTGATATTCCATTGAATGCCAAATAATATATCGACCTTCGAGCTTCAATTCGGAATATTATTCACCAGTGCTAGAAATGCCTGACTCTTCAGTGATCATGATGGATATCTATACTAAACAATATCAAGGCAATAGAGCTTTTGCATCAATTCAAACTACTTTTAAATATTGCTTCATATTGCCTTGACAGTTTCTCCTAAGGACGCAGTGGAAAAGTCCTACAGCGGATTAGGACGCCGTACATGAAAGGTTGGCGTCGGGCTTTCTTGTACGTCAGCAGAATGCGCAAGTCTACGTTTCTAGTAATCTTCAAACTACCAGCGATTTTAGATAGCAAAATTAGTCTACTCTTGACAATGAACAGGGATATTAGCTGTTTATGTAATGTGTATGCTTTGCCATATACAAGCATGAAATAATGAAATACCAGATTCACAGAAAGGCATGCAGTTACAGCAAACCTCCAAGATGTACCACGATATAAAAGATTTGGTGGAATGGACAATGTCGACATCACCCACATCTTCATAAAATGCTGTCCGAAAATGTTGTCATATATTGCATTCTTTTTTCAGTTCTAAACGATAATAAATACTCTCTCTTTTTCCACAGAACCGTGTCATCTCCAAGAAATCTCTCGACGATAAACCTGATGACACCCCAAGTAAGAACTAATTTTATATTGTATAAGACAATAACTTTGAAGAAATGTTCAGGAATGAGATTAAATATTATAAAGTATCCAGCTTCCAGTTCTACAGTGTTTAGCTAAAGTCATTCACCCGTGTCTCCTTAACGATTTATAATTTCACCAAAGTTGAATTGTCTCTACATCACTATCCATATTTCTTCAGTAATATATACTAAGACACTAGTCTAAATTTCTTTTGAAATACATTTTTCTTTACAATAATTTCCTTAATAAAATTTTACTCTGTTATACTATGACATTAATTGTGTGTATATGAGTGTGTGTGTGTGTGTGTGTGTGTGCAGCGCTACGTCGATAAGTGTACCAACCATCGTTCGTCTGAGAATCGAATGCCCTACCTAGCGCATAAATGCGTTTATCTCTAGAATTTAGCAATCTGTTCAGTCTTGTGCTTCCAATCACTCGTGAATAGATTCCCGAAGTAACGATGTTCCACTTTCCTGCAGAGTGTGTGTTAGTCATCCCTGCCTTGGAGCACTCGGCAGCCAACCCATTCAATGCATGTCGAAAGTGAACATGACATGAGTCAGATAGCTGCATGTCGTCCGCAAATAGCAGTCGACCGATCCCTTACAGACGAAATGAGATACTTCTACTAAAATGGCTGAGCCATGCTCAACCAGACCATAAGAAATGTGAGAAGAAGCACTAACAAAACGCTCTTCTATTGAAGTCCAAACTCCATGTTGAAAACATTCGACTTTTGCACAAATACAAACATTTGGACATCCGTACGAGTATTTTACGGTAAAAAGTATTTGCCCAATAATCTCACCTTCCTGGTAAACCATCCGCAACATGCCCCACGGCACGTGGTCTACAGCGTATTCCCCTTGGAAATATTTCAACGTTTTCTCGAAGATCTGCTTTGAACGAATATCTGGTCGGGTGTACTGTTTCCAGGACAGTAATCTTGGGCGCGACCACTTCTCTACGTAATATTTCTAGACATGTAGTGTAGACTTTGTCTTAAAAAAATCTGTGATTATTACCCCGGATTGACATTGCCTTCGTGTTTTCCCTGATGCCCCATTCCACCTAGCATACATGGGTCACTCAGAGAATACCCTGAGTATTTAAGGGTTTTAAATTATCAAGACGAACGTATTTCTCTCCAGCAGCTTTATCACTTTTCAGTGATTTAGTTCGAAAAAAATGATACAATCTCCAATCGATTTCGATGCCCAAGTTTATTCATGTGGGTCTCTCTCAATTTGGATGCAATATTATCCACAATTTTGTTTCTTATTCCATCATCCACAACTCCTTTCAACTTTATTCTGTAGGTCGCATTGAACTTACCAAGTTACTAGGTTCTCCCAACTGTAGGCATCTTCCGGTTTCAGACATCTTGGTAGTGGTCAGTTGACAACTCTCTCCACTCCTTTTACCCGAACGTCCAGCACAGGCTCAAAGAGGACTGAGACGACAACAACATCTATCAAGAATTTCTGTCACTAAGCATTTCTATTCCAAGTACCCTTATAAACAACCCTGTCTTAAAACGATATCTATATCATAGAGAGTCCAGAAGACTAGTATGGCCACCACATTAAGGTGTGTGACGCCATTCCACCCAATCAATACTTCTTGCGGTTATCAGTTCCAAAGTGTGCACGGAAGTCTCCTTGTAAGACAAATGACTTTACCCCAAATATATCCAAAGCTGCAGTGACTTTGTTAAGGAAGGATTTGTATTTGCCCTCGCTATTGGGTGCATTTACTACCAGCAGCTACATCACTCCTTCATTCTGCTTTAGCTTCAGGAGATATCCCTTAATACCTAGTGGGATTCACTCCATAATCCAATCCGAAAGCCAGGGATTGTGAGCATCCCACTTCCGCCTGTGCTGACATAGTTGGCACCACACCTGCACGGTGGAGTTTCCAACCTAATTCCAAGTGTTCGCCTCCGAAGCAATGAAGCTTTCTTGAAAAAACTGATTATATATAACAGGCAACGTTTTGTCTCGTCCGGTTTTGACAGTCAAATTCTCAATTATAAATGGTTGATCCCTTCTGGACCGGCTTCGGGGTCCTGGAACACGCATATTTTGTACTCCCTTCACATGCATCCCAGATTAAGATGAGTGGAGACGGCAATATATTTCCCGAATGGACTCCTCCACTCTAGATCCGGACGCAAATACTGTTATCCCTCTCGATGGATGACGCGGTATGGCTATTCCTTCGAGCCCTTTGCATATTGTTGCTATGATGGCCTGATTCGCGCCAAACACCAAGCTGATATTTGTAATTGACCAATCAGGTGCCAAGAATTGATAATATGGCCTACATATCTATAAAAGAAGAACTTTATCATTATTATGGTCACAAATATATATATATACTCACATCCAAGTTCAACTACAAAACAAACATCCGTTTTTAAGGGAGCCAAATACACATTCTGATATTCTGAGATTAATCTCTCAATTCGTTGACATCAACGTCAACAACAGGCTCAATAGACAAATAACTAATTTTCTTCGTTTAAAATTTATTCTTAGCGAATCATTTACTTCTTTCATTCTGATTTTCATTCATTCACTCATTCTTTTTCTCTTAAATTTTAAATTTCTCTCCTCTCTATCAATTCCTTCCAAGCCAACAACTTCCTTTGTATAGGATTCAAGAATTCTTTCTTTTAAACTACATTGTTTCATTTTAATTTCACAGAACCTGGTCCCGGATCATTGTATACCCGGTGGGGCAGAACTACTTGTCCTACTAATTCAAGCCTTGTATATGACGGTTAGTATAAACTATACTTCTATCCTCTCTTTCTCATTTTATCTTTCTCTTCTTCTCTTTTTATTCCTCTCATTTTCTCTTTGTGTCGTCCCTCTCCCTCCCCCTCTCTCTCACACACACACCCACACACTCAAGCAAATCATTTGATGACATATCACGTTTGAAACGATACCTATAGACCCTATAGAATCTGCACAAGACTGCTTACTCCTTTGTAGGTATTTGGTCAAATCAGAATTTTAAATGTTGTCTACTACGGACCAAGTGAAAAGGCGGTTGTCTAACTACAGAATATAGATATCTCTACGTTAAATTATAGATAGGGACTAGACGGGAATCCAGTATAGCGATCAAGGACTCCTGGCTGATTTGTATGGATGTAGATATCAAATACCGAGGCTGCTGACTGATGATCAAGTGTACTGGCTACGGATGGTGGTATTGTACGTGAGTGACCAGAGCTGAAAAGTGGCTACTTGACTATCATTAGCTAGAGTGTCTATTGATTGTCGTTATAGACTAAATTAAACAAGGTCTCTTAGAATTGATGAATGAATGTATATGGTTAATGACATGAACGCTGAATGTACAACGTGGAATGGACAAACCACACACTGTAACTAATGGACAAAGCTAACTAAGGGCCGTATTTATTATGCCAAATATGGAGGGACCAAGTACCACTGAGAGAACCCAAGTGAGTACATATTGCACTTCTATTCTTCTCCACCTCACCGAAATCGTCCTATCCCTCAAACCTTTCTGTTTCCATGCGTTACCTCCCCTCATTAATTGTCCAGTGTATCTTTGTAAAGTAACGCCGGCACATCCAATTCAAAGATACTGCTTCCCACATCTTCTCCAAGCAACCTCGCATCCTTTGTGAATCTGCTCCCTATAAACCCTACACATGTCCTTTATCGGTCGCCGACATCGCTGTCCATTCTTCTTAAGCACTACGCCATCAATGAGCTTCAAAATTCACCACACCTCAGTTCATGCTTTGCATGAAATAAAATCTGTGTGATCATAATATTATAGTATGTGGTAGGCCCGTCTCGTGGTAGGCCTGACTCGTCCGAGACAAACCGATGGATATAGCCAGACACACCCGTATGGTCGGCTAAACAGTATTTCATCCCCTCTTACCCACCAGTTCTCTGCATCTCGCCGTCTCTCGTATTGTTCTACTCAAACCATATGCAATTCCCATCACCAACAATTTTCCCGTTCAAACGTGAACGACAACTTTTCCATTTCGGGAAATCACGACCATATGCGTTACAAAATCCCTTTCCTTTCTCCGTTTATTGACATCCACACACAAACATCTACCCCATGCAGTACACTTCTCAACCACAAATACTTACCCGTACACACACACACACACACACACACACACACACACACACACACACATGAAGAGAAGAGAAACACACAGCTGCGAACTGATGCGCACTCCCATACAGCAACACACAGCTTACACTCATATAAACACAAACACATACACCACAATTCGTTCACAGGCGAGTTAACATGACATCTTTTAAGGGTCAAACTGTAATGAATGTTTCCGTTATTTCAGATATAATTTTGCTTAATATCTTTTTTATTTGATTTATTCTTACCAATTCTAGGTTTAGTTGGTGGACAATATTATGACCAGTCAGGTGGCGGAAGTAATCTCTTATGTCTACCCAAAGATCCCATTTGGGCCAATTATACTGCAAAACGGGAAGCTGCGGGTTCGATTTATGGCAGTGAATATCAACTACAGGATTACCCAACTAATAAAATCTTTTCTTTTGCTAATGCTAAATCACTTCATGATCACGACGTTCCGTGCGCTGTCTGTTTGACACGACAACCAGCTGCTGTTATGATGTTACCAGCCAGGACAAAGTGTTACCCTGGTTGGACAGCTGAGTATTCAGGATATTTGATGGCCGGACGTCATGTACATAAGGGCAGACTTGAATATGTGTGTGTGGATTATGCACCAGAAGCTGATCCAGCAGGTTACAAAGACGATGGTGGAGCTGTATTATATTTCGTTCAGTCTGTTTGTGGTTCATTGCCATGTCCACCGTATGTCAAAGGTCTAGAATTAACCTGCGTTGTGTGCAGTAAATATTGAATAGAAATTAAATTCGGTTCCATATGAAAATATGTCTGTGAATTTTAATAAATAACATAAAATTTTCAATTTTGTTACCTAATATTTTCTTTAAAGTATGTCTATCGTTACAATAATCTGTTGTACTAGTTTACAGAAGATATTCAAACAATACAAAAGAGGCGACGTAGAATGCCAGAAATATCCTCAAAAACAAGAAAAATCTAAATCTGTCGAAATGATTCTAGAAAACATTTTGTAAGATTTCAGTTTATCAAACTTATCGTTGAAATAAAATGTTATTTTGTTTAACAGTATTTTGTCTTCTGTCTCATGATTCAACAAACCCCAAATAAAGTACCACCATAGAATTATATCAGCTTTTCATGCACAGCCTTAGAAAATCTAATCCTCGACGCTACTATCTCAGACATCTTGGTTTTCAAATTACAAATCAGATTCTGACAAGGAGCCATGAACCGCTACATTACTTAGCACAGAACTTAACTGATTCTTTCAACAACAACCAGATACTTCCACACAATCCATTCTACTTGCCGTTATTAATCAGGAAAGATTTCCGTTCCATTCCAACCCCATATCTTATAAAACCTATTTATCGTCTACTTTACAAATATCACAAAATGTTCAATTTAAGCTTTCTGAGAATGTGGAATTTACACGATCAATCCCTCAAAAGACAGTATAAATGAGTATTGGTCCTGCCAACCTACATCTATATCACAAAATTCCCACCTCTCTTCAAAATAAGATACAAAATGAAACTCGATGCACACAACATACACGTAATACACTAAACGCTGATATACAAGAATAAGAAATGAAATCAACCAGAAAAATTGCCTCATTTCGACAGCAGAGAACATCAAATACGACGATTTCTTTCACTCATCTACGTAAACATACCAGAACCGAAGAAAGGATGGATCCTAGAAGCTGAATACATTTCATGTAAAACGAATACAACACCCATAAAAGTGAGAGTAAAGAGAGCAAATATAGTCAGGGCAAGCACGGATGCTGTGTGTAAGAAGGCTGAGATGTTGTGACCGTCACGTTATATCCAATAGGATTCATGACAGTATGTTGGAGTGTGTCGAATATTTGTTAGATAAACGAAGGGTTCGGTTAACAACATAAAGCTGCAATAAAGATTAAAGATTATTAATGTTTACTATCCCACTATTATTAGTCTAATGGGTAAATCTGCATTCGCTTCTCTAGATTACAAATATTTTCTTGGTTGTAAATCGTAAACAATTACAGAGAATACGGACGCTGGTAGATCTTCAAATTCATCTTTTGATTCAGCGGCATAATTAGACAGTTAAAACGACCGCCAGGTGTTTAAGCTGTACAGAGCATGCGCAGCTGCATACGCAACCCGCCATTACAATAGGAAAAATTATGGGACTTTGTTGAAATCTGACATGGATGTAAGATTTATTTTGTAGCTTATTTCAAATTCACCTTATTTCGAGGGCCAAACTGAGAGTGTTACCCCCACACACACACACAGACACACATACACATATATATATTAAATTAGGTCAAACTATATCTTAGGGGCCTAATATGCTTCATCTAAGAATATTTAATCATAACTATGGAATTCCGCCGTACATATGCAGTCCATACGGAAGGTGCACTTGCGAATTGAGTTTAAAATGGGAGACACTGTACCTGTAGGTTTTGCTATGATTTATAAAACAAGAAGATAAATATTCAAAGCTAGTGATAATGACTAGCTAAAAATATGTATGAATGTCATTATTCGGTTTTAATAGAATATTTCTGGTCAACAGATATAGAGACGGCTTCTAACTTAGTTCCAAGTATCTTTCATTGGAATTTCAACAACATGAACAGGATATTTTTGTATGCATGTATGTATGCATGTATGTATGTATGCATGTATGTATGTATGTATGTATGTATGTATGTATGTATGTATGTATGTATGTATGTATGCATGCATGTATGTATGTATGTATGTATGTATGCATGTATGCATGTATGTATGTATGCATGTATGCATGTATGTATGTATGTATGCATGAATGTATGTATGTATGTATGTATGTATGTATGCATGTATGCATGTGAGTATGTATGTATGCATGTATGCATGTATGTATGCATGTATGTATGTATGTATGTATGTATGTATGCATGTATGCATGTATATATGTATGTATGTATGTATGTACGCATGTATGTAAGCATGTATGTATGTATGCATGTATGTATGTATGTATGTATGTATGTGTGCATGTATGCCTCTATCTATGTATTTATCCATGTATGCATGTATATATGTATGTATGTATGTATGTATGTATGCATGTATGTATGTCAGGTCACTTTCGTGTGCTACTGGTAACATGTAACCCAGTACAACCTGCTGCATCGTCGGGTCGTCGGCGACTAAACCGGCAACCCCACGAAGCTTGCTTGGTGAGGAGGGTGCTTATTGGACACCCTGCTGGATGAAAAACAAAACCGTCAAAGACCGGAGGAACTCTTGAGTGTCAACAGCCATCCAAAAACTGTCTTAAGGCTGTATCATGCGCGGGGATATAGAAATAATCGGACTGAATATCCGATCGCGCGGTTAAACCATTGGGAGTGAAGGACTCCTAGACTTTATAAGGGCATCCTTCTAGGAGAAGGTAACTCAGGTAACTGGGATAACTCCGATATAAAACCTGCGGCTCAGTGGTTACAGATGATGTTGACTTGTTTTTTCTTTTCGGATTATGGCTGCTGTTGCTTAGTGACTGGGATTGACTCAGTGCACAGCCTTTCCTCGCTTTAAAAAAAATTTTCATGCACAGGCATTGCAAGATAACAACATTGATGAAGCTTCGTGCAATGGCCCTACTCGATAACGAGGAGGCAGCCACCAAGTATGTATGTATGTATGTATGGATGGGTGGATGGTTGTAAGTATGTATGTATGTATGTATGTATGTATGTATGTATGTATGTATGTATGTATGTATGTATGTATGTGTCTATCGATATATACATGATTACATTCATACATACATGGGTACCAGGTCTGTGGGTAGACCGATCTTGCGTTACAAGGATGTTTGCAAAAGGGATATGAAGGCCTGCAACATCAACATTAGCGGTTGGGAGGCAGTCGCCGGCAACCGTGGAGAATGGCGACGTACAGTAAAAGAGGGTATACAGAGGAGTGACAGAGAGAGAGAGGAGAAATGGAAAGAAAGGAAGAGACATAAACAAGAGACCATGGCACTACAATCAGTCTTCGCTACATTTGCAGTACCTGCCAGAGGGAGTGTTTGTCCAGGATAGGACTACACAGCCACAGCAAGAAATGTAACAGGAAATAAAATATAACAGCCGGACTAGACCTAGAAAAAAAAAAAAATGCGCAACTCCATTGTCTCCCGAGACAGAAAGGATGCCAAACAAACAAAACATTCATACATACATGCATGCATACGTGTATACATACATAAATGTACGTATACATATATGCACGCATGTATGTATCTATGTATGTATGTATGTATGTGTGTGTGTATATAGGTAGGGGTGGGTGGGGATTGGTAGGTTTTGATTTTGATATTCACAGAAAACTTTTCTAATCCGATTAACGCTTGTTGTGAAGAATCCAATCCGAACAGCGGAATTCATTAGATTAAGTCTTGCGATTACTGTGTGGGTTGAAAGAAATACTTCCCACTCGGGATATTAAAACAGTGTGTGTGTGTGTGTGTATGTGTGTGAGTGTGTGTGTGTGTGTGTGTGTGGGAGTGTGTGTCAGTGTATGTGTGTGTGTGTGTCAGTGTATGTGTGTGTGTGGGAGTGTGTGTGAGTGTGTGTGCATGTGTTTGTGTCAGTGTGTGCGTGTGTGTGCATCAGTGTGTGTGTGTGTTTGTGTGTGTGTGTGTGTTTGTGTTTGTATGTGTGTGTGAGTGTGTGTATGTGTGAGTGTGTGTGTGTATGACAATGTATGTGTGTGTGTGTATCAGTGTGTGCGTGAGTGTGTGAGTGTGTGTGTGCGTGAGTGTATGTGTTTGTGTGTGTTAGTGTGTGTGTGTGTGCGAGTGTGTGTGGGTGTGTGTGTCAGTGTGTAAGTGTGTGTGTGTGACTTTGTGTCTGTGTATTTGTTGGTTGAACGAAATACTTCCCACACTGAATATTAAAACAGTTTCCCAAGAATAACAAATAAAATTAAATAACAACATTAGTAAATAAATATATCATAATATATCCAGGAACAGGAATCATTTCACTTTACACGTGTCTCTCATTCATCAAAATATTTTGCTAATTATTGCGTGACAATATCAAACCATCTCTTTCCAATAATTAAACCTGTCAGACAAGTTCACACCCGCTTTTACAGTTCCACCAATCGCATTGGTTCATAAATTTACGATAAGATCTATGCCAGAGCTGGGTTGTTGTGCGCTCAATAAATACGTGGAATTCAGTTACAGGTCTTCAGCTTAAACCTCGCATCTCGATCTTTTGTTGAAGCCACACGAAGTATCACGTACGACCGACAACTGTCACCAGAATGGATTTCGCACAACTGTCCAGGAATATTTCGCAGCGTTATTCCATTTCTTCTCTCATAGCTTTTGGGGTTCTTCTCGTTCTGACGATCGTGATTCTTCATCAAGATTCAAGAATAGGAAAAATGGAAGAGAAATCGAAAACGGTAAGTCATGGATATTTTGTTAATATATGTATGTCTTTATGTATATATATATGTATGTATGCGTGCATGTATGTATGCATGGATGCATCTACGTATGTAAGTATTAATATATGTATTTATCTACTTACGGATGGATGGAGGGATGAACGGATGTATGCATGAACCATGTACATATGTTTCTATAGAGCACACACACATACGATCCATCACACACGTAATCACAGAAAAACACACAGGCGCACACACCTAAACATACATATATATATATACATATATATATATATATATATATATTATATATATATATATATTATATATATATATATAATATACATATATATGAATATATTAGTGCGTGTACATATATATATATATATATATATAATATATATATATATATATATATATATTTTCTCTCTTCTCTGTCACGTGACTGCTAGCCGAAATCTGCCTTTCAGCTTCTGACCAGCGTCGTGTTAACATCGTTGTTTTTCGTCCGCCGCTATAGGCATCGCTGATAAGGCTCCTTTCCTTGCGCCAGAGAAAAAATTTGTTTGCTTGTTATCACTCGTAAGACACTTGTTGTTGTTTTCACCGTTAATACTTCTGTATTTCATGTTTCTGTATTCCATTGTTTTTTTATATTCGTCCCTTTTGCTGTCCTGGTGTCCGTATGCATTCGATCCTTCTTCCAGGAAATCTACGCTCCCTGCTTAGTTTTTTTAATGCCCATTGCTTAGTTTTTCTTGGAGGGCTGGCCGTGATCTAGTAATCTCAAGATTAATCAGCCGAAATTACTACGATGATCCGGTTCTTGACTGAAGACTGGGGGTTTCGAATGTCCTGTCCGTGTTTATTGTATCGTCTTCTAAGAGTTATACGTTCTTGTCCATGTTGTATTTTTCTACATACCTTAATATATATATATATATATATATACAAACATATATTTGCGTGAGTGTATATATATCTCTCTCTCTCTATATATATATATTGGTTTCACTAGAAGTCATTTTTTAAAGTAGAAAAAATAGCTAAGATTTTTGGCTGCTATTTCTAAACTTCGGTATGTGGTAAAGCAAATCTTTACTGAACACACTTTATTAAGTATGTATATATATATATATA
>NW_021825269.1:15000-16067 GCF_006345805.1 Octopus sinensis | reverse complement strand
CCAGTCCTGGTGGTTCCTCGTAATTTGGCCCAGAGTTTCAAGGGCGATGGAATGAACCGTGTCCCTGAATGATTCCCACTGCTCATCGATGCTGGACTGGTCACTCCGAATGTCCACAGCTTACTGTCCATACGTGACTGGAGATCTTGTGCAGTCATCTGGTTCCTTAATTTCGTGATGTTAAGCTTCCTCGTCACTTTCTGACCCTGTGGTCTTCTCTTAGGTCGGATGTAGAAATCCATCCTGGAGATGATGAGGCGATGGTCCGTCCAGCAGTCAGCCCCGCACATGGCTTTGACCAGTCTCACGTCCCGCCTGTCTTTCGCGCCCTGACGATGACGTAATCTATCAGATGCCAGTGTTTGGAGCGTGGATGCATCCATGAGTCTTGTTGCGTGTTGGCAGACGGAACAAAAGGTGTTGGCGATGGTAAGATCATGAGAGGCACACGCACGCAGGAGGAGCTGTCCGTTGCTGTTGCACTTTCCGATTCTTGCTTTCCCAGTACGCGATGCCAGGCTTGGTGGTCAGTCCCGACACGGGCGTTAAAATCCCCAGGAGGATGAGCTTCCCAGGCTGGGCTGACGTGATGAGGGAGTCGAGTTCCTCATAGAACCTGTCCTTAACTTCTTCAGGTTGGTCATGGTGGGGGCGTAAGCACTGATGATGGTCGCACTAGTCTTGTTTCCAAGTGGAGCTGCATCTTCATCAGCCGATCGTTGATACCCTCGGGGGGCTTTCCAGTTTCCGCACGTGTACTGACTTAATGGCAAAACCAACCAGCCTCACGACGCTCTTCGCTGCTGCGACCACTCCAAAAAAAGTGTAGCCGCCGCCTGTCTCTGTCAGCTGGCCTTTGTCCGCAAGGCGGGTCTCGCTCAGTGCTGCAATATCGACACTGTATCGGCTCAGTTCTCTGGCCACCAGGGCAGTTCGTCTCTCTAGTCTGTCCCGCTTGGGTTGTCAAGCAGAGTTCTCACGTTCCAAGTTGCGAAAGTGAGCACCTTTGTTTGTTTTCTTCTTTCTTTGTTTCGACCGCTTGGAAAGGATCCCCGCCAGCCGCGGTT
>NW_021825269.1:0-10000 GCF_006345805.1 Octopus sinensis | reverse complement strand
TTCGAGGAGTGGCCCTATTCTACAGTGCACTGTAGCTGTTTCTTTGGCATACCTGTAGAAAGCTCTGGGGTTAGATTTTATGTTTTCTATAGCCCAGGCTTCTTTGTCTGCTCTTTCTTTATGGGAGAGTTGCAGACATTTTTCGATTTCCAACAGTTTTATTTTTAGGCGGGACTTTTCACTGCTTTCAATCTGTTTGTTTAGGCGATTTGAAAATTTCGTACGCCGTTTCATTAAAATTTTCCTCTCTCTGGGGATTTTGTTCTTGTGTACAGTGGCCTTTCTCTCTGGGACACATTTGTAGCATATGGCTTGCATTACAGACATGAATTGTTGAAGTTTCACGTCGATGTCTGGCGAGGAGAGACATTTAGGCCAGTTTTGTTTGAGGATCTCTTTCTCAATTTGTTTCCAGTTTGCCTTATGGTTTCAAGCTGGAAAGATTTTGAGGGTTTCTTGTAGGCTGCATGTCCGTGCTCTCTTTTGGCCCGTACATGGTCAGCTCTATCATGTTGTGATCCGAGAGTAGTGTCGGTGTCACTTTCACATTATGGATGAGATCCATGTCATTTGTGAAGCAGAGATCCAGTGTGTTACCTGCCCTGGTTGGTTGGAGTATTACCTGCTCCATGTACAGGGTGTTGATGATGTTCAGGAGGGACCTCGCCTGTCCTCGTTCACATCTTGTCATTCCTGGGAGAGAAAGGCCCTCGGGCCATCTGACATTGGGCAGATTGAAGTCTCCCATAAGAAGCACACCTATGTGTTGTTCTAATGTGGTTAGAATTTCTTCTATTTTTATAAGGCAGTCTTCAAACTTGCCCACATGGCTTGGGGCATCTGGAGGGCGATATGTAGCACACACAACTACATCAAGTTGCCTAATATGTACAATTAGTGTGTCACACACCGAGTTTGAGTATGACAAGAGGACCTGGGTGTGAGGTCCTCACGGATGTACATAGCAACACCTCCATGACTCCTTTCTTTCCTGTCGGTCCGTAGTACAGCATACTGTGGTATGTGTAACTCCGCATCTGCTATGTCCGGCTTCAGGTGCGTTTCTGTAAGTGCTATGCATATGGCTTGATTGCATGCAACAAAGTCTCTCAGGAACGGGATCTTTGTCCTGTTACTGAGTGTTTGCAGTCCTCTGATGTTCAGTAGGAGTATCGAGGTGAGGTGTACGTTGTTGCCGGCGGTGTCCATCCTGTGTCTGTTTGCTGTGGTGGTCTGGTATATAGTGGGTAGTCGCACCTGCGGGCTTGGGTTTGATGAAGCCAGGTCAGCTGCTGTACAATCTTTTGTGCCATGCACAAGAAAGATTGTTGCTCAGCAGCTGCTCTTTCGGCAACATCATGTTGGCTGTTTGTGGCGCGCACTACATCTGCGTACCTCCGCTTTGGGGCAGGTGGTGCGTAGTCCATCCCTTTTCTTTGTGTTGATGGTTTGTCCATCTGCCTCGTGTCTCTGTGGCAGGGTCCCCGATGTGCAAAGCGGCAGCCTGCACCTTCCTTTCCGTGCCAGCAGGAACCTCTCAGGTAGAACATACACACCCGTGTGCGCTGTTTGGTTCCATCCTTTGCGGTTCCACTTCTATTCCTGGTTGTTTCACTCTCTGGTCCTGCTTGAGCTTTTTCTTTTCTTTAGCTCTTCCAGTCCTTCTTTTAGTTCTTCTTCCTCCCTCTACCTCTTCACCGGGTTCTCCGTCTCCATGGCCCTTGCTGCCGGTTGGAGAACTTGCACCTGGGTTCACTTCCCGGGCAGGTTCTCATTCAAAACCTCCTCCTGGGCGTCCACCAGGTGGGGGTGACTTCTTTCATCGTCTCCATTCTTGCCATCTTTGCCCCGCTCGTTCTCAAAGATGGCATCAAGTGCGCCAATGTGCGACCGTACAAGCGCATATGAGCGCACGAATTCCTGTCTCTTTCGCTCCATCTGAGCCGCTGTCCTCTTGTAGCCTCTGCTCTTCAGCGCAGCCGCAATCACCTCGCTAGGGCTATCTCCGCCGGCGCACTCCCATGCTCGTACGAATAAATCTAGCTCGTCACGTCTCCATGCTCTGGACATGCTGGATAATCCGTCTATCCGTTTATCTATCTAATTATGTTCGAGAGAAGACAGGAAGATATTACGGCTAATTAGAAGATAGAGTACTTGAAAAAGAAATATTAACAATATTAAAGTTTGTGTAAAAACGTTATTTAGGTAAAAACGTTATTTAATCTTAAGGCTAATTAGGAGATAGAGTATCTGAAAATATATTAGCAATATTAATATTATATTAGAGTGTGGGTAAAAAAAAACGTTATTTAATCTTAAGGCTAATTTGGAGATAGAGTATCTGAAAATATATTAGCAATATTAATATTATATTAGAGTGTGGGTAATAT
Organism: Octopus sinensis; assembly: GCF_006345805.1. Lineage (NCBI taxonomy): Eukaryota > Metazoa > Mollusca > Cephalopoda > Octopoda > Octopodidae > Octopus > Octopus sinensis. Next base: position 7,607 of record NW_021825269.1, on the reverse strand, counting down.
TAAACGTTATTTAAGTTAATCTTAAGGCTAATTAGAAGACAGAGTATCTGAAAAATTATATATACAATATTAAGCAATATTAACCGTTATTTAATTTAATCTTTAGTCTAATTAGACGTTATTAATATTAAACGTTATTTAATTTAATCTTAAGGCTAATTAGAAGATAGAGTATCTGAAAATATATTAGCAATATTAATATTATATTAGAGTGTGGATAAAAACTTTATTTAATCTTAAGGCTAATCAGGAGATAGAGTATCTGAAAATATATTAGCAATGTTAATATTATATTAGAGTGTGGGTAATATTAAACGTTATTTAATTTAATCTTAAGGCTAATTAGAAGATAGAGTATCTGAAGAATTATTAACAATATTAAACAATATTAAACGTTATTTAATTTAATCTTAAGGCTAATTAACAATATTAAACAATATTAAACGTTATTTAATTTAATCCTAAGGCTAATTAACAATAGTTATTAACAATATTAAACAATATTAAACGTTATTTAATTTAATCTTAAGGCTAATTAACAGTAATTATTAACAATATTAAACAATATTAAACGTTATTTAATTAATCCTAAGGCTAATTAACAATAATTATTAGCAATATTAAACGTTATTTAATTTAATCCTAAGGCTAATTAGACGTTATTAATATTAAACGTTATTTAATTTAATCTTAAGGCTAATTAGAAGATAGAGTATCTGAAAAATTATTAACAATATTAAACAATATTAAACGTTATTTAATTTAATCTTAAGGCTAATTAACAATAATTATTAACAATATTAAACAATATTAAACGTTATTTAATTTAATCCTAAGGCTAATTTGACGGTATCAATATTAAACGTTATTTAATTTAATCTTAAGGCTAATTAGAAGATAGAGTATCTGGAAAATTATTATATCGAGAACAGTTATTGAAAATGTAAACAAACCAAATGACGATCGCAACTTTAACTAAGATGTGGGCCTAAGTGAAAGATAAAATAGAATAATAAATAAAATATGAAATAGATGAAATTGATACTTAATCCAACAATGTGGTCTGGATTATTTTTTTTTTTTGGTTTACGGGATTTTTTTCAGGAGAGATGCTTCTTTTTTCTTTCTTGCAGGAGATAACTTGATTCAGTTATTTTTGCACCATGTGCGTTTCGGCGAAAATGAAAATTACTGTGTATATGTATATATTTATATATATATTTTTAAAAATATTTTTAATCAAAGTGTTGTAGTGATCTCTATGACTTAGAGTTTTACGTTTTGCAACTACAGTGGGTTATTTCGCCGTTCTATGCAGACTTTTCACAGAGCAAAGGCAATCACGTCTTTCTCTGCTGAAAACGGAACCGGTACATATATATATATATATATATATATTATATAATATATATATAATTATTTATATAGATATATAATATTTTTAGTATATATATATATATATATATATATATATATATATAGATATTATATATATATAATATATATATAGTATTATATCTATATATATATATATATATATATATATAATATATATATATATATATAGTTATATATATATATATATATAGTTATATATATATATATATATATATAGTTATATATAATATATATATTATATAAAGCAATAAAGGGTTTAGCAACGAATTGCCTTACCACATACCGAATTTAGAAATAGCAGTCAAAGGGTTATAGCTATTCTTCTACTAAAAAGGGAGATCTCAGTAAAAACAGCAATTGGAAGGCAGACACAAACAGGTAGAGAGAATGAATTGACTGCAATCTATCATACATTTTTAAGTTATCTACGGACGTACGTTTCGAAATCAAGTTTTTAGGAAAGCATAAGAATTAAATATTAAATATTAAATAATTTCTATCTTACCGAAACTTCTTTTCTCTTCAGCGTAGAATACTATAATCATAAATGATTATATATTGAATTTTGAGATACTAGAAGGCACCAATCAACTCAGTATCAGAGCGAGCTAGAATCCGCCAACTAGTATCACCGAATTCAATTTCCAATTAATTAATTTCACCCTTCATTATTACGGATAACCATATTTTATCTCAGTAGATGACCACAGCATCTTGTTTTGGCTCACGCGGGTGGGAAGGGGCTGGTGAACAATCGTTTCATTCACAAATTGAATTCGGTGATACTATTGCGGATTCTAGCTCGCTCTGATACTGAGTTGAGTTGTGGTGCCTTCTAGTATCTCAAAATTCAATATATAATCATTTATGATTATAGTATTCTACGCTGAAGAGAAAAGAAGTTCGGTAAGATAGAATTATTTAATATTAATATTTAATTCTTATGCTTTCCTAAAAACTTGATTTCGAAACGTACGTCCGTAATAACTTAAAAATGTATGATAGATTGCAGTCAATTCATTCTCTCTTACCTGTTGGTCTGCCTTCCAATTGCTGTTTTTACTGAGATCTCCCTTTTTAGTAGTAGAAGAAATAGCTATAACCCTTTGACTGCTATTCTAAATTCGGTATGTGGTAAGGCAATTCGTTGCTAAACCCTTTATGATAGTATACTAAAATTTTCCTCGAATGAGGCTTTTACATGCCGAGACTACTTGGTGTAATTGATAATTATTCCAAATTAATTATTTCACCTCCATTATTACGGAAATATTATATATATATAGTTATATAATATATATATATATATATATATATATATATATATATATATATATATATATATAGTTATCATATATAGTATATATATATATCTATATATAATATAGTTATATATATATATATATAGTTATATATATATATATATATAGTTATATATATAATATATATATATATATATAATATATATATATAAGTTATATATATATATATATAGTTATATATATATATATAATATATATTATATTATATATATATATAGTTATATATATATATATATATATAAGTTATATATATAATATATATATATATATAGTTATATATATATATGATTGATTGATTGATGATTGATGATTGATTCCAGTTTCAGCTATGAGCTGTGGCCATGCTGGGGCACCGCCATTTGGTGTTGCTACTTGGTTTCACTTCATGGAGGCTTTCTAGCAACTGCTATTTGGTGCATGAGAGAGTTCGATGCAGCTGCCCTCATCTGCCCCTCCTGCCGTGAAGTTGGTTCAACTGGGACACCTGACAGGAAGAGATAGCTCCATTTTAAAGACATCTGTATCCACCCACAGCAGGTCTCTCAGGTTCAGGGGGGAGGATATTGAAGAGCTGGGGCCTCGGAAGCCCAGGCTATCACAGAATCTTGTCCTACATCTTGATGGTAAGTTTGGAGTCCTAGGCACCACGCAGTGGCGCCCAGTTCTGGCGTTTGCGTAACTCTCGATGCCAAAGTTCAGGACACTTCCCTCCAGGATCTTCCAGATGTATATTATGGCATATCTTTCCCGCCTACGCTCCAGGGAATATAATTTTAATCTCTTGAGTCTTTCCCAGTAGCTTACATTCTGCATAGAGGCTATCTTCTTCGTGTAGCTTCGTTGGATCGCCTCAAGTTCTGTGATCAACTTGACACTGGATGGTGACCATAGCTGAGAGCAATAGTCAAAGTGACTTAGGACAAGTGTCTTCCAGAGGACCATCATGGTTTCTTGTTCTCTTGTTCTAAAGGTTCTAAGAATCCATCCAGCCAGGCGTCTGCATTTCACTGTCAGTTTAGCAACATGTACATGAAGGTCGCGTCATCACTCATGTGAATACCCAGGTCACGCACTGATTGTGCCTCTGGGATTGCAATCCCTCCGGGTCCAGTGTATTCCTTGGGTATTGCATTCAGTTTTGCATGCTGATAGTATAAAGCTTGAAACTTTTCAGCATTGAACTGCATGCTATTCTTTTCAGCCCACTTGTAAATTTCGTCCAGCTCATATTGCAGGTGCCTAGTGTCTTCAGGGTTCTGTATTGCCTGTGAAACTTTTGTATCATCTGCATAACTTGTGATCGTGGCTCTCCGCGTGGCTGAGGGCATGTCTGAGAGGGCCATTATGAACAGTAGTGGTCCCAAAACAGTGCCCTGTGGAACACCGCTCACTATTTGCGTGCTAATGGAAGTGGCCCCATTGGCTACTACCACCTGACTTCTATTCTTCAGAAAGTCGTGAAGCCATTCTCCTAGTTTTCCAACTATGCCAAGATCACGCAGTTTGTGACATATCATTCCATGATCGACTTTATCGAAGGCCTTTGCGAAGTCGAGATATATGACTTCCACATTTGAGTGGTTGAGCAGTTGTTTCAGCACCCAGTCATAGTGCTGCAGGAGCTGAGTTAAGCAGCTTCTTCCTGGTCGGAAACCATGTTGGGTGTCAGGCAGCAAGTCATTTTCTTCAAGGAAGGTGATTAGTTTCCTTCTGACTATTCGTTCCATGACCTTGCTGATGTGTGAGGTCAGAGAGATAGGTCTGTAGTTCTTGGCCTCCGCTCTGCTACCTCCTTTATGAATAGGGCATATTTTACCTTCCTTCAGTTTTCTTGGAAGTTTGCCAGCTGCAAGGAAGCTCTGAAAGAGGAACTGCAGTGGTCTTGCTAAGACTCTCTTACATACTTTTAGGAGGATTGCCGGGATCATCCATCGGGGCCAATAGCTGAGTCTATTTTCATTTCATCTATAGCCTTTATTACATCATCTTCCTTTATATCGATGTAATTTAACGTCGCCGCCTCTGATTCTATATCTGCAGTGGTAAAAAAGTCAGTTGGATTGCTGATTTGGAAATGCCCAAGGGGTGGAGTGAAAACACTCTTGAATTGTTCATTCAGTATTTCACTTACCCTCATTGGTTTTCCTGTGAGTGTGCCATCCTTTTCAAGGAGTGGCCCTATCCTACAGTGCACCGTAGCTGTTTCTTTGGCATACCTGTAGAAAGCTCTGGGGTTAGTTTTTATGTTGTCTATAGCCCAGGCTTCTTTGTCTGCTCTTTCCTTCTCATGGGAGAGTTGCAGACAATTGTCAATTTCCAACAGTTTTATTTTCAGGCGGGACTTTTCACTGCTTTCAATTTGTTTGTTTAGGCGATTTGAGATTTTTGTGCGCCGTCTCATTAAAATTTTTCTCTCTCTGGGATTTTGTTCTTGTGTACAGTGGCCTTTCTCTCTGGGACACATTTGTAGCATATGGCTTGCATTACAGACATGAATTGTTGAAGTATCATGTCGATGTCCGGCGAGGAGAGACATTCAGGCCAGTTTTGTTTGAGGATCTCTTTCTCAATTTGTTTCCAGTTTGCCTTATTGAAGTTCAAGCTGGAAAGACTCTGAGGGTTTCTTGTAGGCTGCATGTCCGTGCTCTCTTTTGGCCCGTACATGGTCAGCTCTACCTGTTGTGCTCCGAGAGTAGTGTCGGTGTCACTTTCACATTATGGATGAGATCCATATTATTTGTGAAGCAGAGATCCAGTGTGTTACCCGCTCTGGTTGGTTGGAGTATTACTTGCTCCATGTACAGGGTGTTGGTGAGGTTCAGGAGGGACCTCGCCTGTCCTCGTTCACATCTTGTCATTCCTGGGAGAGAAAGGCCCTCGGGCCATCTGACATTCGGTAGATTGAAGTCTCCCATGAGAAGTACACTTATGTGTTGTTCTAATGTGGTTAGAACTTCTTCTATTTTTAAAAAGGCAGTCCTCAAACTTGCCCATATGACTTGGGGCATCTGGAGGGCGATATGTAGCACACACAACTACATCAAGTTGCCTTATGTGTACAATTAGTGTGTCACACACCGAGTTTGAGTATGACAAAAGGACCTGGGGTGTGAGGTCCCCACGGATGTACATAGCAACACCTCCATGACTTCTTTCTTTCCTGTCGGTCCGTAGTACAACATACTGTGGTATGCGTAATTCCGCATCTGTTATGTCCGGTTTCAGATGCGTTTCTGTGAGTGCTATGCATAAGGCTTGATTGCATGCGACAAAGTCTCTCAGGAACGGGACTTTTGTCCTGTTACTGTGTGTTAGTAGTCCTCTGATGTTCAGTAGGAGCATCGAGGTGAGGTGTATGCTGTTGCCGGTGGTGTCCACTGGGTCCATCTGCTGTGGCGGTCTTGTAACCGTGGGCAGTTCCATCTGCGAGCTGAGCCTGATGGAGCCAGGTTAGCTGCTGTACAATCTTTTGTGCCATGCACAAAAAAGATTCCTGCTCAGCAGCTGCCCTTTCAACAACACGTTGGTGGTTTGTGGTACGCACCACATCTGCGGGGCTACCTCGTTTTGGGGCCGGTGATGCGTGGTCCATCCCATTTCCTTTCGGTGGTTGGTTCTGTGGCAGGGTCCGGATGTGCAAAGCGGCAGCCCGCAGCTTCCTCTCCATGCCGGCAGGCACCTCTCAGGTAGAACCTACATACCCGTGTGCGCTGCTTGTTTCCATCCTTTTTGGCATATGGACAGTTAGGTTTGCCTCTATCCCTGGCTGCCTTGCCCCTTGGCTTTGTCTGAGTTTTAGCTTCAGTTTTTCCTCTTTTTTTGGCCTCTTCATCTCCATGTCCATGGCTTTTGGTGCCGTTAGGAGCATCCGTACCTGGGTTCACCTCCCGGGCAGGCCTCTCGCTGGAGTTTTCTTCCTGGGCGTCACACAGGTGGGGGTTACCCTCCTCATCTGCGCCCGCGTCTCCATCCTTGCCATCTTTACTTTGTTCGCGTTTTTCGCTGTTAAAAATGGCATCCAGTGTGTTATGTGCGATCTGACAAGTGCGTATGAGCGTACGAACTCTTGCCTCTTCCGCTCTATTTGTGCTGACGTCCTTTTGAATCCTTTGTTCCTTAGTGCTGCCGCAATTATGTTACTTGGACTTTCTCCGTCAGCGCATTGCATCCTCGCAGGACCCACGCCAGTTCATCACGTTTCCAAGCTCTGGACATTCTTGATATATTATCTATCTATCTAATTATGTTAAGTTATATTAATCCAATAGTAGGGGGGTAATAGAGAAAGAGAGCGTCTATGTACTTAAGGAGAGATTGGGAGCCAAGAGAGAGAGAGAGCAAGAGAGAAGAGGAAGAGGAGAGATATTTTGTCTATCTATCTATCTATCTAATTATATTAAGTTATATTAATCAATAGTGCAATAGGGGGGGGGTAGGGGGTAATAGAGAAAGAGAGCGTCCATGCACTTAAGGAGAGATGTAAGGAGAGATTGGGAGCCAAGGAGAGAGCAAGAGAGAAGAGGAAGAGGAGATACTGAGTGCTGAAGGAAGATAGAGAAAGCCTCTATGCCCTCAGAGAGAGATTGAGAGCTTAGAGAGGAGAGCTGAGACAGACAGAGAAGCGCAAGGGAGAGAACCGAAGAGACAGACAGAATTCTAAACGAAGCTGTTGGGCCAAGGAGGGGCGCAGGGAGAGAACTGAAGAGACAGACAGAGAAGCGCAAGGGAGGGAACTAAAAAGACAGACAGAGAAGGGCAAGGGAGAGAACTGAAGAGACAGACAGAATTCTAAACGAAGCTATTGGGACATACACATGTATACACACATACACACATGTACGCACGTGTGCACATGCACGTATATAGACAAGAGTAACAAGTGAGTAT
>NW_021825268.1:2500-16385 GCF_006345805.1 Octopus sinensis | reverse complement strand
AAAACTCCACCGATAATGTTTTTTCCTTTTTTTTTCATTTTCTATTTTAGGTTCAAATATCATTAGAATTAAATTAAATTAAATAACGAAATACATTTAGTCCGGCTCACGACATTTGTTTCGTCAATTCTCATTGAAGATTATATATTGCAAATTTTGTCTCTCTCTTATTTTCTTCGTTTTTTTTTTGTTTTTTTGTAATGTATTTTTAGGGAGAAAATAAATTTATTGACTCCCTTTGCCAAACCATTCTACCGTTTGAGGAATTACTTTGGATTCTGAACCACCCAGATATTGATAACAACTTGAAAACGCCTTTCTTGAAATTCACACTTGGTGTCTATGTTAAACCAACCCCAGATGAGAATGAGAGTGGCCTTTCAGATATCCAACATCATAAGTAAGTGTCATTGAACTAAGAAGTTCATTCATCCTTAACTTTTTTCCGCATTATTAATGATGTTGTTGTTGTTATTATTATTATTATTATTATTGAGTGAGAGAGCAGTGCATGCCATCAAAGTGACACTGGGGTAAAATATACGAAGCCCAATATACCCATCATGACTACCCGTCTGATAAGGGTACACCAGGCACATGCATCACAACCATATGTGCGCGACATGGATATCTCATATCAAGATAAACAGCGCATGACCTTGCAGGTGGGGCCCAGTTAGAATTTTCTTCAGGTTGAGTAGCCCATCCCGCTCAAAAGGTCCCTGAATAAGGGTTGTTTATATCATTATTATTATTATTATTCAGTAGTTTTATTTTTATAGCGTGCTTTCACTTCACTACCGAGCGCAGCTCTGTGTGCCTTGGGTATGTGCTGTGATTTGTTGTGATGCTCTGATGGTTATTGTATGGAAAGTGCTCTGCGTAGGATGTGTGCAGTGCCTAGTAGTGCAATTTTCTGTATGATATATGTCTTTGTAAGTCCTGGTGTTTTTGTTATGTATTTGTCTGAATATTTTTTTATCATGCCTAATGCACCTACTATGATAGGAATTGTTTCTGTTTTCAGATTCCACATTCTAGTTACCTCTATTTCCAGGTCTTTGTATTTTGAGAGTTTCTTCATTTCTTTTAGAGACACGTTGTCATCTGCCAGTATTGATACATCAATTAGAAAGCATTTTTTTTCTTCATGATCTCTGACAACTATATCTGGTCTGTTGGCCTTAATTTCTCTATCTGTGTGTATCGGCATATCCCAGAGTATGGTTGCTTTCTCGTTTTCTGCAACCTTTTCTGGTATGTGCCTATACCATCTTTTTTCTGTTGTTATTCCGTAATGTTGGCATAGCTTCCAGTGTATGTAGGTTCCAACTCTGTCATGTCTGTGAATATATTCCTTCTTAGCCAGGACTGGGCAGCTAGAGATAATATGATTTATTGTTTCTTGTCCATCTCCACATATTCTGCAGTTACTTGTAATATTTCTTTTCATTACATGTTTTTGGTAATTCTGGTGGGGAGGCTTTGGTCTTGTGCTGCAATTAAAAATCCCTCTGTTTCTGCTTTGAGTCTGAGCTTCTCAACCATTGCTGGGATCTTTCTTTGTCTATTCTTTTGCGTTTAGTTTAGTGCAGTATTTACCATGAAGGGGCTTTTCTTGCCATCGTTTTATCATGGTTCGTTGCTGTTCTATTTTAGTTTGGATTTCATTTGTTTTATAGCTTTTGTTGTTTCTTCATCATCTTTTCTTTCTTCTTCGTGTTTATTAGGTGGTATGATTCTTGTTTGTATTTGTCAGCTTCCTTAAATACTGAGGACAGTTTTTGTTTTGCTCGTGTTTTGCTGCTATGGATCAGTTTTCCTTCCTTCTGAAGTAGGTATTTTTGCAGTAGGTATTATTATTATTACTTCTGAAGTAGGTATTTTTGAAGTAGGTATTATTATTATTATTATTATTATTATATTATTATTATTATTATATATTATTATTATTATTATATTATTATATTATTATATTATTATTATTATTATTATATTATTATTATTATTATTATTATCATTATTATTATTATTATTATTATTATTATATGTTTGGCTTTTGCTTTATATTTGTACAAGTTGGCTCCAAGTCTCACCCAGAGACCTCAAGAGACAACAGGGTTGGAAGTTCATGTTGTTGTTATGCCTAGTGTGCCATATATTTGGGGGTTTTTTTGGTGTTGTACTAGTGAATGTCCAAAAAAAAACGAAAATTATGTTTGTTTTAAACCCTGAGATTACATAGAAAGTATTTTGCGTAGGATATGAGCAGTTCCCATGAGCACTATCTTTTGAATTTCTGCCATTTTTGGGTTTCCTGGTATCTGAGTTAGGTAGCAATCAGTCCCTTTCGCTATCATTCTCAGTTTTATTATTATTATTATTATTATTATTATTATTATTATTATTATTATTGAGTGAGCGAGCAGAGCATGCCATCAAAGTGACACTGGGGTAAAATATACGAAGCCCAGTATACCCATCATGACTACCCGTCTGATAAGGGTACACCAGGCACATGCATCACAACCATATGTGCGCGACATGGTGATCTCATATCAAGATAAACAGCACATGACCTTGCAGGTGGAGCCCAGTTAGAATTTTCTTCAGATCGAGTAACCCATCCCGCTCAAAAGGTCCCTGAATAAGGGTTGTTTAAGGACGTTGAACGAAACACCCATGTTTCCAGAGGTGAATTATTCAAACCCCAAAGAATCCTTCTCAACACATGGTTATGATGCTCCCCCACTACTTCTGCTCGTGATCAGAGATGCACATATCGTCAGCCACTAAGGGACATGCTCAACTGGTTAAGGTCAAACAACTGACAAGCAAATCTGTGGTATTGAGCAGAATATTTGCTGTAGCCCATCTTTTATACCAAGACAAAACAATGTACATGATAACACTTCCAATCAGTTAAGATCAGAAGCCATGAGAGCCACTGCCTGGTACTGCATCAGGGCATTTATTTTATTATTATTATTATTATTATTATTATATTATTATTATTATCATTATTATTTTTATTATTATTATTATATTATTATTATTATTATTATTATTATTATTATTATTATTATATTATTATTATTATTCCTTCGTATCCCAGTGTATGTAAAAATGCACCCGAGTCTTTAGTCATCTGTCCAGTCACAACAAGGACCTCAGACAGATAATACTTTCCTTAAGATGTGCGCTGTGCCCAATAAGGCTGCCTTTTGCAAGACATCAATCTTAAGAAGTCTTGAATTTTCAATGGGATTGAGCCCAACGTTCCGATCACCACTGGTATCACTTTTACATTACCCTCTTGCATTCCATACAGTCTTGCCATTTCCACTTTCAATTCGGAGTATTTGGTGATATTAGCGAATGGTTGCTACTATTCTATATTTCATTTCTTTTTCTTGTCTGCAAGTACAACATTCAGTGCCGGACTTATCTCGATCTTCTAAGTTAATGGATGTAACAGAGATTTCAACGAACTTGCTGAGATGAAAATGATTTAATTCTTTATCGTCAAAGAATCTTGACGTCTGACACTATGGTCTGTGGACTATTTCGGCATAAGGATTAAATTTCTGAAAAAAAACTAACACAGACTGTGTTTATTACTTTTTCAATGATGAAGGTCAGAACGTCTAGAGTTTATACAATTCTATATTTGTAAAATGAGAAATTTGTATTATATATGTATTATATAGTCGAATTCATGTCCTTATTTTGACGTTGGTTTCACTACGTTTCAACTGTTGTATGCTCCAGCCGTCATCATCATCATCATTGTTCGACCGTGGTCGAGACAATGGAATTTACTATGCAACGCCAGACTTCACGGTCCATCATAGCATTACGGAGGTCCTGTTGCTGGATGCCTGTATCCCTGGAGATTACATCAGGGTAGGAGAGTGTGCGCCCTCTGGTATTGCGAGTAGATGGCTTCCAGAGGAGGAGAGTAGAAATGACCTCGTTTCCAGCTCTACAACAATGTCCAGCAAACTGGACTCTTCTGGTCGAGACCATAGAATTTACTATGCAACGCCAGACTTCACGGTCCATCATAGCATTACGGAGGTCCTATTGCTGGATGCCTGTATCCCTGGAGATTACATCAGGGTAGGAGAGTGTGCGTCCTCTGGTATTGCGAGCAGATGGCTTCCAGAGGAGAAGAGTAGAAATTGCCTCGTTTTCAGCAGTCTTCAAGGGTTGTTATAGATAAAAGACAAAGTAGACCTCGGCGGAATTTGCACGCAAAATATAAAACCGGGCTAACTACCGCTAAGCATTTCCCCCGCCGTGCAAACGAGTCTGCTAATTCGCTGCATACCACGTACGAACGGATGCTCATAAGTTCCTGGCTTTAAGGGTATCGAGAAAACCTAGCTGGAGGTCTAACCTTCTGAGTTCTTTTTCAGAGCTTAGAAAAACTGAAGGACCGCTGCAATAAGTGTGTGAATCTGAGAGGGGAATATGTTGAATAAAATCATAATTAACTGCTCTTCCTGTATTTTTTTTACCAAAAGTCAGGAACTTTTCAACGCACACACGGGTGTGTATATATATATATATATATATATATATATATATATATATACTTTATTCAAAAGCAGCAGAAATTCAACAAAACCTGTTACTCGGAGTTTCACGTTCCCGTTCCCGTTCGTCGGACAGTTTTGTTTGTCCGACGAACGGGAATGTGAAACTCCGAGTAACAGGTTTTGTTGAATATTACTCTACCCCTAGTATTTGAGTACTCTTTTTTTCACATTGTTTCACATTTATGTGTTTACTCCGGTATATTATAGATAGATAGATAGATAGATAGATAGATAGATAGATAGATAGATAGATAGATAGATAGATAGATAGATAGATAGATAGATAGATAGATAGATAGATAGATAGATAGATAGATAGATAGATACACACACACACAAGGAGGTGCTGAAAAGTTCCTGCTTTTAAGTATATTGCGAAAGGTCTGGCGAGAGGCCCAACCTTCCAAGTTCTTTTACAGGGCTTAGAAAAAACTGTAGGACCGCTGCAATAAGTGTCCAGATATAGGTGACGTATTTGAAGAAATACTTTGAAGAAATTTATCCAAGCATTTTTTGAAGATAATTTCGGGATAATGATAAATGGAGCAAGGCCTGTTGAGGGGAAAATATTGTGTTGCAGGGTGTTTCTGTTGTGAGCCTGACTTGTACGCATATACATACAAACACAAATGCACACACACACACACACACGCACACACGCGCGCACACACATACAGAAATTCATACTCATGTGCATACATACATACGTGCATCTTACACACATACGTGTGTAGATATGTATATATATATATATATATATATATATACGTATCTACACGTATATATAAATATATAATATATATAAATTAGTGTACATTTGAACACAAAAGAGGCGACCTTTAACAGGCAGCCTTACACGCAAGAAGGAACAGTCAAAATAGGAGCATATATATATATATATATATATACATAGACACACATACACATAGACACACATACACATAGACACACATACACATAGACACACATACACATAGACACACAGTATGCCATATGCACGCACGTGCACACACACACACGCATCTCCCCCACCACCTCCAACAAAGCGCCTCGCTCCACCCTTCGCCGTGCAATACAACCTACGTCAGTCCATTAAGAGAGTTGTACGTAGGATACGGGTCAGTGCTACCGTGAACAGAACAGAGCTTGTACTATGGTGGACGAAGCTTAGGAAAATAAACACGCTTCTTGTGTGTGTGTGTGTGTGTGTGTGTGTGTGTGTGTGTGTGTGTGTGTGCGCATGTGTTTGTGTGTTTGTGTGTTTGTGTGTGTGTGTGTGTTTGTATGTGTGTTTGTGTGTGTGTGTGTGTGTGTGTGTTTGTGTTGTGTTTGTGTGTGTGTGTGTGTGTGTGTGTTGTGTTTGTGTGTGTGTGTGTGTTTGTGTGTGTGTGTTTGTGTGTGTGTGTGTGTGTGATTGTGTGTGTGTGTGTTTGTGTGTGTTTGTGTGTGTTGTGTTTGTGTGTCTGTGTGTGTGTGTGTGTGAAGGATGATAACCGAAATGTTGAAGCAACACTGTTGCGATCAATAATTGCGACAAGTGTTTCACTGTCCTCCTCCTCGTCATCATCATCATCATCTTCGTCGTCGTCGGCGTCGTCGCCATCATCCCCGTCATCACCCTCACCTTGATCGCCGCCACCACCACCATCATCATCATCGTCAGCATAATCATCGTCATCAGCAGCAGCATCGTCATCATCATCATCATAATAATAATCATTGTCATCGCCATCACCACTACCACCACCATCAACTTCATCATCATCATCTCCATCATCATCATCATCATCATCATCTTCATCGTCACCATCACCACGATCACCGCCACCCTCATCTTTATCATCACCACCACCACCACCATCCTCATCCTCCTCCTCCTCATCATCATCATCATCATCATCGTCACCATCACCACTATCACCGCCACCACCATCATCATCGTCATCATCATCATCATCTTCAACATCATCATCTTCATCACCATCACCACGATCACCGCCACCATCATCATCATCATCATCATCATCATCGTCACCATCACCACGATCACCACCACCACCATCACATCGTCATCATCATCATCATCTTCAACATCATCATCTTCATCACCATCACCACGATCACCGCCACCATCACCATCACCACCACCATCATCATCATCAACATCATCACCCATACTAATGAATGGGGTGGTTGTCTCTGTCGTTTAAAAGTTAAATTTAAAACGATGTGGTTTTTTTTTTCGATCCCTCCTTGTTGCACCTTGGGCAAGTTTCTCCGACCAAAGTTTCTCATCAACGAAAATCTTGCAAATGAAATTTGGGTAAAATAAGCTTTGCTGAAGCCTGTCAGAGAGATGGGGAGGGAGCCGGAGGGGGGAGGAGAGAGGGAGAGAGAGAAAGATAGACAGACAGACAAAGAGAAGAGAAGGGAGAGAAAGTGAGAAAGATAGGGACGGAGAGAGGGGAAGAGGGGGGAGAGAGAATGAGAGAGATAGAGCAAGAGAAAGAGAGAGAGAGAACGAATGAAAAACAGAGAGAAAGATAGGGACGGAGAGAGAGAGGGAGAGAGAAAGAATGACAGTGGGAGAGAGAGAGAATGAGAGAGTGAGAGTGAGAGAAAGATAGAGAGAGAGAACAATGAAAGAGAAAGAAAGAAAGGAAAAGATAGGGAGTCAAGTCGGATGAAATGTCGCTTTGCATTTTGTCCGGCGTGCTAATGATTCTGCCAGATTGCGCTTCAATAATAATGGCCTCCCACATTCAACTCTCTGCCAAGCGAAATGCAGAAATGATTCGTTTATAGTGATCAAATGTTAGTGCCGCACGTTAGCTCCCTCCCCCCTCCATCAAATCGACGCTGTCTCAACAAGGGCATGGTATGCCACGCGGCAGGTGTCGAAGTGGTCGAAGAGCAAAGTGAGATGGAGAGCTTTGCTCAAGAACTCAATGCAGCAAAGAAAGAAAGGTAGGTAGGTAGGTAGGTAGGTAGGTAGGTAGGTAGATAGGTAGATAGATAGATAGATAGATAGATAGATAGATAGATAGATAAATAGATAGATAGATAGATAGATAGATAGATAGATAGATAGATAGATAGATAGATAGATAGATAGATAGAGAGAGAGAGAGAGAGAGAGAATAATGAATAATGAATGAGCAGTAATTGTCTCTTAATATTACAAAATATATTCAAAGACTGACGGTACCTGTAGACATTTTAGAATTTAGTTGAAACACTTTTTTGCAGTTATTTTTTAACAAAAAACCGTACAAATCTGACGCAGCAATTATTGTTTTTTTCATTTTTATTTTCTTATTTTCTTTTTCTTTTGTTTTTTTTTTCTCCATTTATTTATCCATTAATTAACTTAATTATTTATCTTTTTCTGACAGAAAAATTTGGGACTTCCTTTCCACGACTGTTCAAACTGTCAATGAGCTGTTTGACTCTGTCACCCGTTACCGAGAAAGGACCACTTCTTTGCTGAAAACTTATCCAGACAAAAGGTTAGGCTTTCATACTTCTAAAATCCTTCTTTTATTCACAAAATAATTATTCGCTTTATCGTCGGTGTACTTCTTGCAGTTGTTGTTGTCGTTGTCGTCGTTGTCATCTTCTTTCTTCTTCTTCTTCTTCTTCTTTTCTTCTTCTTTTTCTTCTTCTTTTTCTTTTTCTTCTTCTTCTTTTCTTCTTCTTTTCTTCTTCTTCTTCTTCTTTTCTTCTTCTTCTTCTTCTCTTCTTCTTCTTCTTCTTCTTCGCTTCTTTTCTTCTTCTTCTTATTATTATTATTTTATTATTTTCTTCTTCTCTTCTTCTTCTTCTTCTTTTCTTCTTCTTCTTCTTCTTATTATATTATTATTATTTTCTTCTACTTTTCTTTTTCTTCTTCTTCTCTTCTTCTTTTTCTTCATTCCTTTTCTTCTTCTTTTCTTCTTCTTCTTCTTCTTCTCTTCTTCTTCTTCTTCTTCTTCTTTTCTTCTTCTTCTTCTTCTTATTATTATTATTATTATTTTCTTCTACTTCTTCTTTCTTCTTCTTCTTCCTCTTCTTCTTCTTTTTCTTCATCTTCTTTTTCTTCTTCTTTTCTTCTTCTTCTTCTTCTTCTCTTCTTCTTCTTCTTCTTCTTTTCTTCTTCTTCTTCTTCTTATTATTATTATTATTATTTTCTTCTACTTCTTCTTTCTTCTTCTTCTTCCTCTTCTTCTTCTTTTTCTTCATCTTCTTCGTCTTCCTCTTCTTCTTCTTCTCTTCTTCTTCTTTCTTCTTCTTCTCTTCTTCTTTTCTTCTTCTTCTTCTTATTATTATTATTATATTTCTTCTACTCTTCTTTTCTTCTTCTTCTTCCTCTTCTTCTTCTTTTTCTTCATCTTCTTCTTCTTCTTCCTCTTTTTTCCTCTTCTTCTTCTTCCTCTTTTCTTCTTCTCTTCTTCTTCCTCTTCTTCTTCTTCCTCTTCTTCTTTTCCCTTCTTAATATTATTATTATTTTCTTCTACTTCTTCTTCTTCTCTTCTTCTTCTTCTTCTCTTCTTCTTCTTTTCTTCTTATTTTCTTCTTTTCTTCTTCTTCTTCTTCCTCTTCTTCTTCCTCTTCTTCTTCCTCTTCTTCTTCTTCTTCTTCTTCCTCCAATCAGAACTCACGCCATTAGCCACAATTACAAAACAGAAGCATTGTATCAGAAAATCCGACATCATCTCCTACGAAATATACTTTTACCTTCCGCGGCTTGGAAGGAAGAGATGATGCATCCTGAAGAGTTGTGAAAAGGACGAAACTAACCACTTTAAGCTTCGTTCCAAACTGATGGATTTTTCCGTATTGTAACCATGAGACTGGCGGGACAAAAGAGAAAAGTGGCCCGAGTGCCTGTAGCAATACGTAATGATATGATTCTATAAATAAAGTCTATTTGCCAACACAATGTGGCAGTCCTACGTTTTAGCCCCAGGAAAACATCTATTCCAGTTGGCTACCGACACATGGTCTGTGTCCGTATACTGTGAACAAGGGAGCTTATTGCTCAGAGTATACTAGCTTTAATGATACCTATTTCTTTACTACCCACAAGGGGCTAAACACAGAGAGGACAAACAAGGACAGACAAACGGATTAAGTCGATTATATCGACCCCAGTGCGTAACTGGTACTTATTTAATCGACCCCGAAAGGATGAAAGGTAAAGTCGACCTCGGCGGAATTTGAACTCAGAACGTATCGGCAGACGAAATACCTATTTCTTTACTACCCACAAGGGGCTAAACACAGAGAGGACAAACAAGGACAGACAAACGGATTAAGTCGATTATATCGACCCCAGTGCGTAACTGATACTTATTTAATCGACCCCGAAAGGATGAAAGGCAAAGTGGACCTCGGCAGAATTTGAACTCAGAACGTAGCGGCAGACGAAATACCGGTAAGCATTTCGCCCGGCGTGCTAACGTTTCTGCCAGCTCGCCGCTTTAGTGATACCTGCAGACCTATGGTTTCTGGGTCATTTCCCTTCCTCGGTACAGGATAAGCACCGGCTAGAGATGGCAGCCACTCGACCTTGCTCACAGTATATACTTTTAAAGCGACACGCAGTCGTTGATCTCGTAAAGAGAAAAACCAATAGCTTTAAATCTCTGAGCGAGAAATATGTAGTAACAGTATTCGATAAATATATGTATTGTAAATCTCCGTGACATTTGTACTATAGTTAATAACAAGCTGTTTCAGCGTATTGTGCATTGTCTGTAACGTTCTTATTGTCTCCCTTTGCAGTGCTATTGCTGACAGCAGTGACACAAGAGGAATGGTCCACGGCAATCTCTACTATGTACTGGAAGGTGTACTTCCCTTCTTGCATGTAAGTTAATGCATTGCATCGTATATATACATACAATTACTGAATTGATTATCATAATTTACTATCTATCTATCCATCTGATAAATAGATAGATAGATAGATCGATAGGATGGATAGATAGATAGAGAGACTGATAGATAAGATAGATAGACGGATTGATAGACAGACAGACTGATGATATATATATATATATATATATATATATATTATATATAATATATATATATATATATATATATATATATATATATGGATGGATGGATGGATAGATAGATAGATAGATAGATAGATAGATAGTAGATAGATAGATAGATAGATAGATAGATAGATATAGATAGTAGATAGATAGATAGATAGATAGATAGATAGATAGATATGTTTCTTTATTAGCCACACAGGGCTGCACACAGACGGGACAGATTACAAAGTAGAGCTTTCTTTGGGGGAGAAAAAGGAGTGTGGGTAGGTTTTTGATCAAAAGGGCAAAGGGTGCAAAGGGATCACACAATCGTCACGATCAATGTTGATGTGTATCACAAGTGTAATGGGGAAGTGTAAAGTGGGGATAAATGCTGATGTGAAAGAAAAGCCACGGAAAGACCACGGTAACCTCGGTCAATAATGTAACATGTTAACACTTTTGTTTGCAAGTAAGTAACTCTGTTTTAAATTTTTCCGAGTTCATAGGATTATGCTCAAGGTGGCTATAATTCTATGAAGATAGATAGATAGAGAGAGAGACAGAGAGAGAGAGTGACAGAGAGAGACAGAGACAGATAGATAGATAGATAGATAGATAGATAGATAGATAGATAGATAGATAGATAGATAGATAGATAGATAGATAGACAGACAGATAGATAGAAATGTGTCTACCTTTGTTTCTGTGTTTGTCCACCTACTTACTGCTTGACAGATGGTGCTGTTTTGTTTACGTACCCCGTAACCTAGCGGGTCGGCAAAAAGAACCGATAGACTAAGCATGCGACTTTAAAACAAAAATACTTACATGGGTAGATTTGTTCGATTTAAACCCTTTATATCAGTGCCCCAGCATGGCCGCAACCCAATGACTGAAACAAAGAGAAAAGAAAAGAAAAATAATTGCAGCGTGGAAGGTGTTTGTAAGCCTTTTAAGAAACACACAAAAGCCGTGAATCGAACGGCTTTTGTGTGTTTCTTAAATGGCTTACAAACACCTTCCACGCTGCAATTGTTTTCGTTTCAGCACACGATCTCAGATCAAATCATTTGCTATGCAAGTACATCTCCGTAAAAAAAGAAAAATAGACATTACATAAATAAATACATTAAAATAGATCTTCTGTCACTTTTTTTCTTTTATACGTAAACAAATTCTTCTATGCATAGATATCGTATTGTATATTATAAAGACATTAACATATTTACTTTTTAAACATTGCAATTAATTTTATATTCATAGGCATTACATTGTATAAAACAGATATGTTTAATAAATCTGCTGTCACTAGTTTTCTTTGACACGTAAGCTAATTTTTATATTCATAGACACTACATTGTATGAAATGAATACAAATCTCTTTTTCTTGCATGTAAACTAATTTATGTAAACTAATTTATAAAATAAATGTAAACAATTACAGCATGGAAGGTGTTTATGAGCCATTTAAAAACACACAAAAGCCGTTAGAATCACTTCAACATTTAAATTTAAATTTAATTTGTCAAAATATTTTCGTCGCTTTGAGACCGCGACCTGTTTACTGACAAAATTCTGTACTGCATCTCGGAATTTTGTCAGTGAACAGGTCGTGGTCTCTAAGCGACGGAAATATTTTGACAAATTAAATTTAAATGCTGAAGTGAATATAACGGTTTTTGTGTGTTTTTAAATGGCTTATAAACACCTTCCACGCTGCAGTTGTTTTTTTTTCAGCACACCATCTCAGATCAGGTCATTTGCTATGCAAGTACATCTCCGTAATGCCAAAAACAAAAAGAATAAATATACTCAATGAATTTTGTAATGTGTTTTGCGAGCAAACTTTTATGAGATTTACTTGTGTATGTGTGTGTGTGAGAGAGAGAGAGAGAGAAAAAGAGAGAGAGAGAGAGAGAGAGAGAGAGAGAGAGAGAGAGATAATTTTTGGGTGCATATAGGTGTACTTGAGTGTGAGACAATATATATGTATGCGTCCATGTGTCTTTGTGTCTGTTTCACAAAATTCCTGATGTTAAACTGTTTGCTAGAATGAATATTGTTGAATTTTGGGAGGGTCATTCTGCCAATAAAAACACACGCGCTGATTATGTTTTGCTTCGGTTTAAATATTTTATTTTTTAATTAATTAATTAAAAAGTGAACTGTATTATTATTGGCAGAACAAATCTCCAAAATAAAGACATCGTTAGACCTCAATGCAAATTTAGTAAAGGCAACTGTTTTAGTTAGCAACAAATATGATTCTGCTGAAGCCAGAGCGATCTCCAGACTCCGCAGACTCCAAAGCTGTATACCAAAGGTTAACTATGCTACAAAAGGGTTGGTGTGTTACAGATTTACAGCAACTGCTAGCTGTATCAGACACACAAAATTCTGAGTTAGTTGATAACTTCTGTTACCTGGGTAACATAATAAACGTTAGAAGATAGACGTTCCGAAGCATACTATGCTAGCCAGACGGTAAGAACAAGTGGAAAACGTTCAGGGAACTATTACTTCCGTGAACAATAAAAGAATTGTTTCCAGAAAAGAGCCGATTAAATTAGCTTTTTTGCACGAAGTGCGATGCGAATCAGAGTAGGATGATGGCCAAGCGATTGAAGTTTGCGAAAAAACTACAGAGACAGAGGAACATTATATATATATATATATATATATTATATATATATATATATATATATTCTTTTATTTTTACATATGCAGATATATGTTGTGTATATGTGAGTTTGTGTATATTTAACTGTATTTATGCATGTATGTGAGAACGTGTGTGTATACACACACACACACACAACACATATATATATATACATATGTGTGTGTGAAACAACATAAATATATGCTGTGTATGTGTGTATGTTTGTGTGTATTTTAACTACTACGGATCCCTAGCTCCCCACTCAGCTGTGAACTTGGAACCTTACGGATGACAAATTATAGCATTTATGCAGCGTACTTATTCGTTTAGATCACCAGTAAACTAAACCCCTCATATTTTTGTGTATATATATATATATATATATATAATCCACTTAACTATATATTTGTTTTCTTTTAAGGTGTTTTATATGTTATACTACATGCCTGACAAAACATTATTTCCAAGTGAAATAACCATCACAGAAAACCTTGCCAAAGGACTTGTGGTAAGTTGGGTTAAGACTTTCTCACTTCTCGAGCGTGTTAAACTATACATCTGTTTGTTGTTTACACACCCGTCTTCGT
>NW_021825267.1:0-16108 GCF_006345805.1 Octopus sinensis | reverse complement strand
ATATATATATATACATAGATAGAGAGATGTATATGCATACATATGTGTGTGCGTGTGTATGTATGTGCACGCGTTTTCTGTATGCGTGGGGCAATCATAAAAATCATCAACTTTCGAAGAATCGGGTATATATATAGAACTGTTTTGCTTCGTTCTTGTAGACCATGCTTTTTTATGACGTTACGGTGCGATTTAACGAATATTTAGCTGCTGTTTCTAGCTGATCTATCATCAAAACACAAGCTCGTTCAATGAAACGACGCGAAGAACCACAATATGTCTTTGCTAAGATGATTTGTCCTAAATTCCATACGACAAAAATGGCGTCTTTAAAGCGGAAAAATTTCATGACCCAGTTGTATAGACAGAGCGACGCATAGATAAAGAAAATTACTAAACAAATGAATAAAATACTCTGATTTCTATCATTCGTACCATTGTTGTGACGACGTCTTGCATGATGAACGTGGAAGGGGAGGTGATTGCATGAAAAGCTGCTTGTAATGGATGTCGAGCGATGAATGCTAAAGTACATGCGTAAGATGAATAACGAGGAGGAAAAAAAAAAGAAACGTCAACAGCATTAACAAGAGTGTCATTATATTTTGAAGAAATAATTAAAATATCACCTAGAGACATTTACCCTTGAAAATATCTGACACGTTCACACAGTCACATTTATGTAGAAGTATATAAATATAACTAGTATCGACGCCCCATCCTTCGCAGGCACGTGTGTCTATGTACATATGTACGCATATACATGTATGCACATGTATATATAATATATATATATATATATATATATATAGATATATATATATATAATATATATATTATTACATATTACATACATATACATATAATATAATATATTTATATAGACACTATACAAATAATAATACTTACACACAATTCATGTATGTATAATATATATATATATATATATTACTCACTCATCATACATATACATATACTTACACACACAAACAGTCATGTATATATATATATACATTTATATATATATACTCACATAAATATACATATACTTACACACAACAAACATTCATGTATGTATGTATGTATCTATATATATATATATATATATATATATATATATAACATATAGATTATATATAATATATACTAATATATATATATATATACATATATATATATATACATAATAACGCATATACATATATATATATATATATATATTATATAATATATATATATACATATACATTTATATATATATATATTTATCATAAAGACTCAAATTAACACTCACGAAGACATACGCGAGGACCCATTTATCCCTGTCGAAATAAAAGTACATGTGTTACGGCGGCGAGCTGGCAGAATCATTAGCACGCCGGTCGAAATGCTTAGCGGTATTTCGTCTGCCGTTACGTTGTGAGTTCAAATTCCGCCGAGGTCGACTTTGCCTTTCATCCTTTCGGGATCGATAAATTAAAGTACCAGTTACGCACTGGGGTCGATGTAATCGACTTAATACCTATGTCTGTCCTTGTTTGTCCCCTCTATGTTTAGCTTCTTGTGGGTAATAAAGAAATAGGTATTTCGTTTGTCTTCACGTTCTGAGTTCAAATTCCGCCGAGGTCGACTTTGCCATTCATCCTTTCAGGGTCGATTAAATAAGTACCAGTTACGCACTGGGGTCGAGATAATCGACTTAATCCATTTGTCTGTCCTTGTTTGTCCTCTCTGTGTTTAGCCCCTTATGGATAGTAAAGAAATAGGTATTTCGTCTGCCGTTACATTCTGTATAAGAGAGAAAGGCAAATAAAACTGCATTATTTCCTAAAAAGACCCGCCCCGTATTTTGATGTACATTCATATTTATATTGGTGGGTTTATCATTGGAATATATTTAATTATATACTCTTTTACTCTCTTTTTACTCTTTTACTTGTTTCAGTCATTTGACTGCGGCCATGCTGGAGCACCTCCTTTAATCGAGCAAATCGACCCCGGGGCTTTTTCTTTTCTAAGCCCAGTACTTATTCTATCGGTCTCTTTTGCCGAACCGCTTAGTAACGGGGACATAAACACACCAGCATCTGTTGTCAAGCAATGCTAGGGGGACAAACACAGACACACAAACATATACACACACATATATATACATATATACGACGGGCTTCTTTCAGTTTCTGTCTACCAAATCCACTCACAAGGCTTTGGTCTGCTCGAGGCTATAGTAGAAGACACTTGCCAAAGGTGCCACGCAGTGGGACTGAACCCGGAACCATGTGATTGGTAAACAAGCTACTTACCACACAGCCACTCCTGCGCCTATATGGAAACTTTTCATGATAATAATAATAATATAATAATAATAATAATAATCTAATAATAATAATAATAATAATAATGTAATAATAATAATAATAATAATAATTAAAAATAATAATCATAATAATAATAATAATAGTAATAATAATAATAATAATAATAATAATAATAGTAATAATAATAATAATGAAATAATGATGATAATATAATAATAATAATAATAATAATAATAATAATAATAATAATAATAATAATCCTTTCTTCTATAGGCACAGGGCCTGAAATTCTGAGGTAGAGCCCAGTCGATTTCATCAACCTCTGCACTTTTGCTGCTACTTACTTAATCGACCTTGAAAAGTTGAAAAGCAAAGTCGACTTCAACGTCATTTGAACTCGGAACAGAAGAATGCCGCTAAACATTTTGCCAGACGCTCATTGATTCCGGCAGCATGTCGCTTTCATAACACTGTGTAACAAAATTTTCATTAAGTTTTTTCGTCATTGGTCAGTAAATTGATTCTGTCTGGAAATCAAAGGATGTGACTGAAATACATGGTGCTGTCCGCTCTCATCTCTCTTTCAAATAATTAGCTGGAGGGCAGCACTTACATCTCCATGCTTGTTTTCTTTTTTCAAGTTAAACTAATTTGATGCTGTCTTCATCAAAGAGAAACTTATCTGTTCTCATGCCATTTCAATGTTACTCACTAGACACCTTCTTTCGCCATATGAAGCAGACATATAAAAAATGTTTGCCCTTCTCAGGTTGTTGATGGCGGCGAGATGATTTTACAGTGAGCTCGGTTAATAACTGGATCCGCTCCACGTGTGGAAGCATAGCATCACAAGTCTTCCATACTCCGACTGGACGAGCGCATCATGAACTGGCTCAGGAAATGGTAGGCGGCAAGCTGGCAGAAACGTTAGCACGCCGGGCGAAATGCTTAGCGGTATTTCGTTTGTATTCACGTTCGAATTCCGCCGAGGTCGACTTTGCAGTTCATCCTTTCGGCGTCGATAAATTAAGTACCAGTTACGCACTGGGGTCGATATAATCGACTTAATCCGTTTGTCTGTCCTTGGTTGTCCCCTCTATGTTTAGCTCCTTGTGGGTAATAAAGAAATAGGTATTTCGTCTGCCGTTACGTTGTGGGTTCAAATTCCGCCGAGGTCGACTTTGCAGTTCATCCTTTCGGCGTCGATAAATTAAGTACCAGTTACGCACTGGGGTCGATGTAATCGACTTAACCCCTTTGTCTGTCCTCGTTTGTCAAGAAATAGGTAGTTGTTTGCCTGTAAACTTTATTTCGAATTAATAATGCCCCGCAGATCATCCTAGTTGTACATGCAGCAGAGGGATTCATGAAAGTTATCTGCAGGGTCCGGTTGAAAAGTCCTCCAGAACAGACTAACCAGTTGATTTTTGTCAATAGCCCAGAGTTACCTCCAGAGTGCAGTCTCTTTCTCCTGCCACAATCATATAATAACATTGGCGTTCTTTCGAACGCCAATGTGGAATTTTCGCAGACTGTTGAGTCTAACAAGTAGAAAGTTATGAGAGATTGACAACATTTCGAAAGTCAAGTGCCCTTTGACGCTTTTCGCTTGTCCCAAGACTAAAGCCTGGCTAATAAGACAACCGCGATCGAAACCGCGATCCTCCAACCGCGAGTCCGCTGCCCTAACCATAGGGCCATTGTGCCTCCACTTGCTGTTGTTTTCGCTGAAGATGGTGGAACTTTGCTTTCAACAATAATTTTCTATTGATTGTGTTTTCCAATGTCTTGTGTGGCACCAATGTCTTGTGCTTTCCGCAACCGGATCTTTTCGGTTTTAACGGCAGTTTTTAACATAATTTCTAGGTAACTAAAAAATTTTAAACTTCGTATACTGGTAGAATGTGTTTATAAAACATCTTTTTCTCTTGGCCTTATTGAGAATATTCTATAGTTTGTAAGATATTTGTTGTTATTTTCTTCAATTTCTGCAATTTCAACCATTCACGACGTCTATTGAGGTAAAAAAAATAATTCTGTGCCGTATGAATATGTCCCTTGTTTAAGAAACAGATTGGGTTTATTTACATTTGTGAAGAAAAAAGATACCCTTCCCCTCACCCCTAACCCTAAAACAGATTGAAATGCTATAGATCGATACTAGGGTCATAATAATGGGTGACGATTTCATATGACACCACTAGAAAAAACCGCCGTTCAAACCGAAAAGATCCTGGGTTTATTTACATTTGTGAAGAAAAAAAGATACCCTTCCCCCACCCCTAACCCTAACCCTAGAACAGATTGAAATGCAATAGATCGATACTAGGTTCATAATTATGGGTGACAATTGCATATGACACCGCTAGAAAAAAACTGCCGTTCAAACTGAAAAGATCCCCGCTACCACTTGCAGTTGTTGTCTTCCTGGGAATTGTATAAGGTCATTGGATCCTGTCCTATGTTTTAGGCTTCACTTCAATCCGGATCTCCCACTCTAACCCAAACCAATATCTACCCCAGTATCTAAAAGACACTATATCTTATCGATTCCGGAGTGATGAAAAAAGCACAGTACGCTAGCGGGTATTGATATATACAATAATACCATTAATTGATAATAATGATAATAATAAATAATAATAATAATAATAATAATAATAATAATAATAATAATGATAATAATAATAATAATAATAATAATAATAATAATATAATAATAATATAATAATTATAATATATAATAATATATAATATAATAATAATAATAATAATAATAACAACAGTAGTAACAACAACAACTATAATAAATGATGATAATGATAAATAATGATAAGATTAAATAGTAGACGGAAGTAATCACAACATCTCCCCCAAGACACACAATTAATTAATTACGTATCCAGATATTTTTAAATAACTCACGCTTTTAAACACATTCTTTGCACTCTGCTTTATAATTGTGTGCTTTTCCGGGGAAAATCTTAGTTTACGTGTGTGTGCGTGTGTGTGTGTGTGTGTGTGTTTCTCTCTTATCTTCTTTTAGTCTTCTTAGACGAGCTGCTTTTCTTTCTTTCTTTCTTTCTTTCTTTCTTCCACTTCCGATTAAGATGAGTAGAAAAGAATGCTGAAATTTCCGAAGGTCAAACATTAATTGAAGATCTGAACAAACAGAACACAAATAATTGATGAAAATTTGATAATATATCCATGATCATATTATATATATATATATACATACATATACAGAAATATATAAATGTGTGTGTGTGTGTGTGTGTGTGTGTGTGTGTTGTGTGTGTGCATTCGTGTTAGATTGTATTTACCGGCATTAAAAAAATTAAGAATTTAAAGAATTTAATTTTACTTTCTTTAAAACATTGTTCTCTAATTTTCTTCTTGTTTTTGTTCCTCTTCCTCCTCCTCATTCCTCTTCCTCCTCCTCATTCCTCTTCCTCCTCCTCATTCTTCTTCCTCCTCCTCATTCCTCTTCCTCCTCCTCATTCCTCTTCCTCCTCCTCATTCCTCTTCCTCCTCCTCATTCCTCTTCCTCCTCCTCATTCTTCTTCCTCCGCCTCTTTCCTCTTCCTCCTCCTCATTCTTCTTCCTCCTCCTCATTCTTCTTCCTCCTCCTCATTCCTCTTCCTCCTCCTCGTTCTTCTTCTTTTCTTCCTCAACTTCTTTTCTTCTTCTTCTTCAACTTCTTCTTTTCTTCTTCATCATCGTCATCGTCATCTTTTTCCTTCTAATTCTCCTCCTCCTCCTCCTCCTCCTCCTCGTTCATCATCATCATCATAAGTAGCTGCAGCAGCAGCAACAGCAGCATCTTCTACTTCCTCTTCGTTCTTCCAGTCCTGCTTTTTAGCTGCAGAAGCATTCCTTATTTTAACAACTTATATACACGCATAAGCCTGTATGTGAGGGTAGGGGTGTCAATGTGTGTGTGTGTGTGTGTGTGTGTGTGTGTGTGTGTGTAAAAGACACACAACTGTGTATGCTAACATCCGTGCGTAATATACAAAGACAGATCCTGATCACCCACATTCTGAAAAACATAAATACATAATAATAATAATAATAATAATATAATAATAATAATAATAATAATAATAATAATAATAATATAATAATAATAATAATAATAATGCATGCGCCTGGTGTACCCTTATCAGACGGGTAGTCATGATAGGTATACTGGGCTTCGTAAATTTTACCCCAGTATCACTTTGATGGCAAGCACTGCTCTCTCACTCAATAATAATAATAACCTGATATAAGCACTAACCTGCTCTGGGTGTCAAGAGCAATACATAGGCCAAACAAAAACAGTCTACGTAAAAGGATGGCTCTGCACAGATCCCAGACCAAAATTCCCCAAAACAGAAAAATAGCATTCAACCAACACGTAGACATTTGCGCCAATAACAAAAATCCAGGCTTCAGAATTTTTCCCCTCCAGGGATGATACAATCTGTAGCCAACGAATTAGTAAAGAGCCTCTCTTTATTACAAAATACAGACCCCTTTTGAACGCATCTACAACAAACGACATATCCACCACGGCCTTAGAATAACACAAACACACAAGCAAATATCAAATATGATACACTCAAGGGATTCCCAAGAATTCATTAAAAAACAATCCCAATCAATGCTATAATCCATAACGAGCCAATTTTAAGCTGCTTGGCCATTTAACACCTTACTACTATCATACTACCTACATTCCTTCTTATTCTCCATTCTCTTTCTTCTTCTTCTCCTTCGTCTCTTTCTTCTTCTTCTCCTTCTTCTTCTTCTTCTTCTCCTTCTTCTTCTTTTCCTTCTTCTTCTCCTTCTTCTCCTTCTTCTTCTCCTCCTTCTCCTCCCTCTTCTTCTTCTCCTTCTCCTTCTTCTTCTTCTTCTTCTTCTCCTTCTTCTCCTTCGTTTCCTTCGTCTCTTTCTTCTCCTTCTTCTCCTCCTTCTCCTCCATCTCCATCTTCTCCATCTCCATCTTCTCAATTCTTCTCCATCTTCTTCTTCTTCTTCTTCTTCTTCTTCTTCTTCTTCTTCTTCTTCTTCTCCATCTCTTTTTTCTTCTTCCTCTCCGCCACCGCCTTCCAAACTTTACCTCTATTGCTGTTTAGAATAACACCTACGCAAATTTTGTTAAAACATTCAAAAGATATGTTTCAGGAATTCACTCACTACTATTTAGGCTGACAAAATAAGTACCAGCTGAATACTGGGGTTAATATATATTTCTTTACTACCCACAAGGGTCTAAACACAGAGGGGACAAACAAGGACAGACAAACGGATTAAGTCGATTATATCGACCACAGTATTCAACTGGTTCTTATTTTACCGGCCCCGAAAGGATAAAAGGAAATGTCGACCTCGGCGGAATTTGAACTCAGAATGTAGCGGCAGACGAAATACCTATTTCTTTACTACCCACAAGGGGCTAAACACAGAGGGGACAAACAAGGACAGACAAACGGATTAAGTCGATTACATCGACCCCAGTGCGTAACTGGTACTTAGTTTATCGACCCCGAAAGGATGAACGGCAAAGTCGACCTCGGCGGAATTTGAACTCGGAACGTAACAACAGACGAAATACGGCTACTCATTTCGCCCGGCGTGATAACGTTTCTGCCAGCTCGCCGCCTTTACTGGGGTTAATATAATCGACTTACCTCTCGCCTCAAATTGCTAGCCTTGTGCTAAGATTTTAAACCATTGTTCTTAATTTTATAGTTTCTAACTTTAATGTCAATGATTTTGAGAGAGGGAGATGACCAATGACTCCAGTACTGTGTGTGGTACTTTATTTATCGACTGCCGAAAGGATGAAAACCGAATTTAACCTAGGTGGGATTTCAATTGAAATCTCAGTAGACGTGACGAAATAGCGCAAGATATATTCTCCAAAGCTGCAACAAGCGATTAAAAAAGCAGCAGACCAAATTATAGTATATACGGATTCTTACCGTATATACTATACTTGCAATTGCGACCATACTTTATATTACACGATTATATAATCAGTAACAAAATTATGTATATATATATATATATACCTTGTATGAAACACAGAAAAGGTGGTTATAAATAAGGTAGACAGAAACCTTTACCGTGGAAAAAGTGTTGAAAGTTTGTTGCACCGAGAAAATTTATTGCACCTTACTAAACCATAAAGAACGATAAAGGAAATAGAAAAATGCTTTCGTAAAAGATCAAACATATACAGTGCTATGAATTCAATATAAGAGTCGTTCATATATAAGCATATATTATATATATATATATATATATATATATATACATAAACACAATATATACACAATATATACATATATATATATATACATATACACACACATATATAATATTATATATATTATATAATATATATATATACATAAACACATATACATACATATGTATATACATATACACACACCACACATATATTATCATATATATATATTATATATATACATATATATATACATAAACACATATTACACATATACATACATATATATGTACATATATATATATATACATAATACATAGTATATATATATTATATATATGTATATATATATATATATTTGTATATATATGCGTATATATATGTTTATGTGTATATATATATATATACATTATAAATATGTTATATATATATATATATTTGTATATATGCGTATATATATGTTTAGTGTATATATATATATATACATTATATAATATATGTATATATATATATGTATATATTATATAATATATATGTGTATATGTATGTATACATATTTATATGAATATATACATACGTTTGTACATATATATATATGTTTATATTATGTGTGTGCTTCAAGTAAAAAGCATACCTTAAAGCAATCAGCTTATTGAGTAAAAAGCACTCAAAATATCGAAATAGTGTTGAATGTATTTCTACAGACCAATAGATGTCATCGACTTCAACGCTTTGCTGTTGATTAGACTACCTCGAGGATTATATCTGTGTGGGGGGGGGCGCAATGGCCCAGTGGTTAGGGCAGCGGACTCGCGGTCGTACGATCGCGGTTTCGATTCCCAGACCGGGTATTGTGAGTGTTTATTGAGCGAAAACATCTAAAAGCTCTACGAGGCTCCGGCAGAGGGTGGTGGCTGTCCCTTCTGTACTCTTTCGCCACAGCTTTCTCTCACTCTTTCTTCTGTTGGCCTGCTCGCTTAGCCATCGGGGTGGCGTCATTTGAAGGATAAAACAATGCGAAGCGCATTGTGACCAGCGATGTGTAGCAACATCTGATAGCCTGGTCGGTCACGGTGATCACGGTGATATATATATATATATATATATATATACATATATATATAATATACCATAGTCCCCAGACCGGGTATTGTGAGTGTTTATTGAGCGAAAACACCTAGAGATTGTAAATAATTAATAATATCAAAGGTAATAAGAAATATTTGAAATTCCTACTACCAGTGGCCTAGCGTGTAAAAATTTAGTCAATAGACTATATATTATTCATATAAATGCTGTGTACATTTAGAATGTATAAGCATGGGGCATATAATGGATTGCTTCGTGTATATATGTTTAATCTATGGTGTACCTGCTGAAGAAGTCTTCGCCTAGCAAATTATTTTATTTGCTAGAGAGAAGTCTGAAACCATGGTCCAGGAGTTAGATGGTTAATGTTTTTATTTTTCATTCCCTTCGAAGTTTTATCCCTAATAGTGGTTTAGAATTTAAATGTTCTCTCTAGCGTGCAAGGAGTCCTATGATGGATGCCTCTTATGTTTTTAAATACTCATTTTCTTTTTGCCAGCTGAGTGGAGAAACGTGAAATAAAGTATTTTGTTCAAGGACACAGCACAACGCCAGGAATCGAACTTACAACCTTGCAAATGGGAGCCCTATTTCCTAACCACTAAGCCACGCACCTTCACTTAATGACATACGATCAGTAAATAATAAAGAAAAATATTTGAAAAATATAATTAGCAGAATCTACATTCATTGCTGAACAGTGTTATGACAGATCAATTCGTGATAAATTTAACATAGTTCGCAGTTAAGTGTACCGTTTTATCCCAAATTGTTGATGAACGAAGATACATCTACAACATAATACATATGGAACAGTAACGTAGACAGACATACGCAAAAACGTACGCAACGCACACACACATATACGCGTATATAAAGTAATTAGCACACATAAGAGTGTATATACTCTTTGTTTGAAACAATGTATGTGTATACACCTGAATGTATAACTGTAATATGTATGTATTCTTCGCCGCATGTGTGACGAAGAGTGCGTGTGACACAACATTATCTATTTCAGTACATTATCTATTTCTACATACATATCTATTTCTACATACATATACATTCGCTCGCATATAAACACACATGCATTCGATGCATATGTTTGTGAGTATATATATATATACGCATATGCGTGTGAGTATATGTGTGTGCATATATGTGTGTGCGTGTGAATACTTTATTTTGAAAATGTGTTAAAATTTACAATTTCAAACAAAAGATATATTTCACATGCACGCGTAAAAACCCCAACGGCAAATGTATTAAGAAAATTTGTGATTCAAGGATTCCGAAATTCCAATCTGGTTACCTAGTGACACACAAACATGATTTAATTCGACACAAACCCTTATATATATATATATGTATATATATATATATATATATATATATATATATATATATATAATATATATATATATATATATATATTATATATAATATATATATATATATATATATATATATGTATATATATACAGGTATATAAGTATATATCTAGATAAGTTTATATATATACATATACTATATATATATATCAGTAAATATATTATATATATATATATATTATATATATAGACACACACACACACACATATATATATATACATATATATAGAGAGAGAAATATAAAATACATAATATATATAGATATATATGTATAAGCATGTATGTATATGTGTATATACCGTGCACGTTTCTAGAAATTAAACAATAGAATAGATATTCTGTCTTAAGGTAAAGTGTGTAAAAAACATTTCAGTTATATAAATGTATAAATTATATTGTGTGTGAGTGTGTGTGTGTCTGTGTGTGCGCGTATGTGTGTGTGTGTGTCTGTGCGTGTGTGTATAATGGGCTCTACCGTCGAAGACAATGTATGAGCGTTCAGCTTTTGTTCAACGACCTGCACGAATGATTTGTTTATATGATCAAATGTTCGTGCCATACACTAATTCACTCTCTCCATCAAAACGACAACACCTGACCAGGTGCACGGTCAGGTAGACGAAATGTTTCTACCCAAGATCACAACATATCACCTGGTCTAGGAATTGAAAATCACGACCACTAGAGCAACATCCTAACTATTAAGCCACACATATATATATATATATATATATATATATATATTATATATATTATATACCGGAGTAAACACATAAAAACTGTCTGATGAACGGCAACGAGAAACTCAGAGTAACAGATTTTGTTGAATTTTCTGCTGCTTAAAATAAAGTATATATATATTATATATATATATATAGAGAGAGAGAGAGAGAGAGAGAGAGAGTGATAAAAAAATCTACCCATGGAGAAGGACCTTCTACTACCATGTTCTTAATGATGAAATTAACCTCTCTGTCTATATATCTATCCTCTTTGTAATGTTGGCAAATATAAGTATCAAAACGAACATTGTCTAGTTAATTTTTAAAATTCTATATGTGGATGACGAGTGCTCGACATTTTAAAACTGATGTAATACTTACAGTGCTTAATGAAATGAAGTAGCATGAAACGATTGTACTACTCTACCTTGGATATCCTTGTTGCTTATTTTGATTATAATCACTACATTTGATTTATATGGATAATACCATACCAAATTCTGGTATCTTTACCTTAAGTACCATATTCATATGAATCTAAATTTGCTGAACTTACATATATATATATATATATATATATATATAATAACAATTTAACAAATAAAACATATGCATACATACATATATGTACATACCTACATCTATATGTATATATACATGTAATATATATATATATATATATATATATATATATTATATATATTATATATATATATATATATATATATATATATATATTATATATATATTATAAATATATATATATGTATATATATATGAGTACAGGGCACCACAGATAAACGTAAAACACAACGAGAAACGAAACATAAAAACAAAACAAGGAAACGGACTTTTTTAACAACGAAAAAACAGAGTACAAGAAACCAATACAAGGAATATTCCCCTTCATCAGCTGCCCCTGGTTCGACTCAATGCGTGTTTCGAAGGTAAGGCAGAACACGATCCGGCCGAAGCAGACTTCCTGCAAATGAATTAAATAAAATTCTTTTGCAGAGGGGTAAAAGAAGAAAAAAAGTGACAAGAACAGGACGTAAAAGCAATACAAATAAAAATATAGTACACATAAAGAATAAAAACAGGACAAGGAAACCAACATTGAGGGCTTTTTTAAGCCTAGACGGTGGAAGAATATATATATATATGTATGTATGTATGTATGTATGTATGTATGTATGTATGTATGTATGTGAAAATGCAACTCTCCCTAATAATGTCAAGCCTCTGATGAAGCTATAAGATATTATCCTGCTATAGCAGAAACAATTGTAAGCAAATGAAGTTCCTTACATAACATCTGGGTTTTTTCGGTGTCACTGCTTTGTTTATGTATACACACACACCACACACACACATAATATATATATATCACCGTGACCGACAAGGCTATCAGATGCTGTTACACATCGCTGGTCACGATGTGTTTCGCATTGTTTTTGCCTTCAAATGACGCTGCCTCGCTGGCTACAACTGAGGTCGATTCGTTCGACTAAAATTCTCCAAGGTGGTGCCCCAGCACGGCCGCTGTCTAATGATTGAAAGAAGCAATAAATAGAAGATAAAAATATGCTCTACACATGCACACAAACACGCACACACACTCTCTAACATACACACACACACATATATAAATATAAAGTGAGAGAGAGGGGGAGACAGTGAGACACACACACATCAGATATATAACATATATATTCAAAACTATATATATATATATATATACATATCGATACAATTTTCCCTATAATCATGTGCTTCTAATCGTATGTCTGTACATGTGTATGTATATAAGAGAGTGTGTTTGTATGTATTTGAAACTACATATGCACGCATGCGCAACCATGAATGCATTAAAAGCGGCTCTCAAGCACCAAAAGAATTCATGCCGTCGGGAATATAAACAATTTTAATTAAAGTTAAATTCTACGTTATTTTTAAGAAGACATTAATTTATAAATTGAGAGAGAGAAAAAAAAGCAGAATTTATATGAAAAAAATAAAGGTTCATGGGATATAGAAACAAGAGGAAGTGCACATTTTGGGAGACAGAGAGAGAGAGAGGGAGAGAAAGAGGGAAAAGATGGAGTCAGAGTTAATATATGTGTATATACAGAACTAGACTTTCGTATATGTATATATTCATACGGGCACTCAGAAACAGGCATATACACACACACCTAACATGCTGTTGTGTGTTATATATTATATATATATATATAATATATATATATATATATATAGGTGTATGTGTTGTTTGTAATACATATATATAGGTGTATGTGTGTGTATATACATATATATATGTGTGTGTGTGTCGTGTCTGTGTGTGTGTGTGTGTGAGTGTGTGTGTTGTGGAGGCGCAATGGCCCTGTTTAGAGCAGCGGACTCGCGGTTTCAATTCCCAGACCGGGCGTTGTGAGTGTTTATTGAGCGAAAACACCTAAAGCTCCACGAGGCTCTGGCAGGGAGTGGTGGCGATCCCTGCTGTACTCTTTCGCTACAGCTTTCTCTCATTCTTTCTTCTGTTGGCCTGCTCGCTAAAACAATGCGAAGCGCATTGTGACCAGCGATGTGTAGCAACATCTGATTGCCTGGTCGGTCACGGTGATCACGGTGATATATATTATATATATATATATTATATATATATATATATTATATTATATACCATCTTGGTCACACATAGTCCCCAGATGGAAACATTGATTTCAAGGCCTTCTCAGATGAGTGACTGCTTATTCAAAGACAGATTGTAAATTTATTCTGTCCAGTTATGTATCAATATAGTGGTTATTTGCGAACTCCAGAGGTTACACTTTCATTTCTCCTCAGCCCTCACGTCAAACAGTTGTTAATGTTTATTTCAGTTGGGTCACGCCCTTCTATAGATTCGTAATTGCTATAGATTCGTAATGCATCTTACGGCTGTGCATGTCACCTGGATGGTGAGGAATCCTACATTGGGAGTGGTAACGACTAGGGTAGGGTAGCTGACTGCTTAATGTGATCATTCGTCTTTTGGTTTCCGTAGCTTTGCTCTCTTTTACAAAGCCAGTGAAGATATATTTCCTATTTCAAAGAAATTCAAACAATAGATAAAAGACCCAAGTTAAAAAGATTCTCAACAATTCAACTTCTCCGGTTGACATTAAGATGCCCACTCCCAACAGGGGCCTTAACTCTCACATTTTAGAGCTCCATAATCTTCCTTTTTCAGGAGCAAAATCTTTTTAACAGGTTCAATAAGACTGGAATTTTGGAATATGCGCATAAAAATCAGTAGTATGGGATACATGTCGCACGATTACAAATTTTTTTAGGGTGTGTAAAGAGGGAAATAACCCTCATCTGCAATTTTGATGAAATTCGAAACATAGATATTCCAGTTCATTACAGAAAATATAACAGAAAAGTTTAGTTCTCCGATAGAATGTAACACAGGCAACGCCGGGTATTTCTGCAAGTATTCGTATAAAACTGTTCCATTTTTTTGTACGCGTCTGAGGAAATAAGTATCAAACAATAAAAGTGAATAAATAAATAAATAAATAAATAAATAAATAAATAAAAACTAGGGTCGATTTGTTCGACTGAACCCTCTTCGATGCCCATCATGACCGCTGTCCATTGAGAAAAATATAAGTTCATAAACGTCTCTCATATATATTATTTGCAAACATTTACATATAAATGGCGGATATTGTACTGCAACACACCCATGTAACGGATATATATGCATCACTGTTTGTGTATGTGTGTATGTAGCAGCGTATTACTGCGTCTGATTCTCTGTGTATTTGTGGATGTTATCTTGTGAATGTAATTTATATCATTGATCCGTGACGTCAAAATTATTCGATTTACATTTCTATAACTTTTATTTAAATTTTTCTACTTGTTTCGTTATATTTATCCAACACCTTTCGCTTATCTCTCTTCACTGCTTTACACAATCACCATTTCCATCTATCTATCTATCTATCTACCTATCTATCTATCTATCTATCTATCTATCTATTTATCTATCTATCTACCTATCTATCTATATATCTATCTATCTATCTATCTATCTATCTATCTATCTATCTATCTATCTATCTATCTATCTATCTATGTCTTGTTCACTTTATCGCTATCTCTCTCTTAGTCTATCTCTTTCTCTTACCTATTCTCTCTCTCTCTCTATCTATCTATCTATCTCACTTAATCTCAAATTATTTCTCTCTCTCTCTCTCTCTCTCTCTCTCTACTTCTCTCTACAGCTCTCTCAGCCTCTCTATACATCTCCCTCTACCTATCTTCCTCTTACTTATTCTCTCTAT
>NW_021825266.1:0-16041 GCF_006345805.1 Octopus sinensis | reverse complement strand
CTACACATGTATACCTGCAGTGGTAGTAACGGTTGCAGCAGCAGTAGTAGTAGTAGTAGTAATCTACTTGCGTAGCATCTTTATTTTCTACATTTATTTGTTTAAAACTTCTTGTTAAGAGCAAGAGGTGCGTTGAATGCGACTTGAAAACAGGAAAAAAACATTCAAAAATATTAAACCACTTAACTGGGTTTTATGCATTGTTAACTGTTTCCATAAGCAGAAGAGAATTCGTTGACGTATTCCAATTGTTACTGAGGTTGTTATCGATTTATTTCCAAAATGATTATTAACCAACACCGTCAGTCACATTTATTACCAGCCTTCGAATGACTGGTGGAAAACTGCCTGTCACATTTGATCCGAGCCTTCGAAAATCGTGTGGTTTGTACATAATACCAGTAGCTATGCGGAGGGGAGCTGTATGTCCTAGATGACGCTTTTATGAAGGAGAGGGAGACTTTGGGGTCTACTGAATAAGCCT
Organism: Octopus sinensis; assembly: GCF_006345805.1. Lineage (NCBI taxonomy): Eukaryota > Metazoa > Mollusca > Cephalopoda > Octopoda > Octopodidae > Octopus > Octopus sinensis. Next base: position 15,557 of record NW_021825266.1, on the reverse strand, counting down.
GTATATGCTGTAATTGGCTCGGTGGAGGCGGGTACGAAAAACTCAAGGGCTGCTCCGGGTGACTTACACGCTAGCTACGCTACTGTATGATACCTATTGAAAGCCAAATGGGTTTAGATATTATTGTCCGGACGGAGTAACTGCTTTCTCATATCAATACAGGAAATATCTGTTGTGGAATATTTTCATTGTTTGCGTAAGATTCAATTGAAGTCCTCTTCAGCCTCATACAGAATATAGCTGATAAAGAGCTGTAAATATTAGGGTTCGACATCCCATATTCTTTTCCAGTTTCTCGCTTTTGAGACTATAGGCATACATGGTCCTTCGACATTAATTTCTCGACCACGACCCTTCAGTTTTTCTAAAGCATCATGACATTCGCTTGGTTGAAACTTGCGCTGATAAATGAAAAGCTTCTTGGTTGTTTCAGCGAGTTTCAAATATCACTGTTCAAGGAAAATACCTGCAGTGATATGGTTTCTGTCAAGAATTACTAAGTGTAGAACTAGCATGTAAAACCCACACATATTGCTGACTGTACTAGACAGCGAACAGATCCAGATGGCAGTATGAGAAACGCAGACACCTTATTGCCTTCGTTAATATATGTACGGAAATCTCATCGCAAGAACTGCTCTGGGATCTGACAGTACAAATGTATTAATCTTATTTTATTTGTGTTAGAGAATGAGAGAGAAAAGGAGAGAGGGAGTAAGAAAAATATAGAGGGAAGGAATCAGAGAAAGTGAGGAGCTAATATGGTGAGCAATAACTAGCTGTATATCACTAACCTCCTGACATCCATATAGTTAAATTTAGTCTCAACTCTGCGTTAACAACCGGCTGTCTATCATGTGTGACACACAGTTTTAATACCATAAATTATATAATGTACACAGATTTACTTTCATGAGCAACGACGCTTCCTTTATGTGGTTGATCGACCTGCACTTAGGAGCAACAGAGAAATATCTCTCTCACAAGCACCTGGACACACAAATGGCAAATGATATCAGAGTAAATATTCCTCGAATAACAACCAATAGAGACTTAGATAAGGAAGGACTGGAATGATATTCATTACGGGTTTGTTCGGTCATTACTGAATAGTAAATGATCATTACTCGATTATTAGCTAGTGGTTTCTTGCAGTAACTGTATCGATGTAATAACTATGTCTATCAGTGCCATCAAGCCATACCATTTTATTTGGGAAAGCTCTGTAATTGACCTTATAGTGTACAACTATCAACGTCACCCACCTACAGTGTTTTACATAAGACCTGTGTCAGTAAATAACTAAGAAGTGGGTTTGTCACTGTTATTTTATGTAGATTTACATCACTAAATATCTAAATAGGATGCCTCTATAAATGTCAACCAGCCATAGAATTTTATATAGTATTTTAAACAGAACTACGCCAATAAAAACCATTCCTATCTATCTATCTATCTATCTATCTATCTATCTATCTATCTATCTATCTATCTATCTATCTATCTATCTATCTATCTATCTATCTATCTATCTATCTATCTATCTATCTATCTATCTATCTATCTATCTATCATTTATCTATATGCCTATCTACGTGCCTGTCTCTCTGTCTATTTATCTGTCTATCTGTGTGTTTCTCTCTCTCCCTCTCTCTCTCTCTCTATCTATCTATCTATATGTCTCTCTGTCTGTCTCTATCTGTCTATCTATCTATTTATCTGTCTGTCTGTCTGTTTTCTGTCTGTCTATCTGTGTATTTCTCTCTCACTCTCACTCTCTCTCTCTCTCTCTCTGTCGATCTATCTATCTATCTGTCTGTCTGTCTGTCTGTCTGTCTGTCTGTATGTCTGTCTGTCTTTTTCTCTCCCTGTCTCTCTCTCTCTGTCTCTCTCTGTCTGTCTGTCTGTCTCTCTCTCTATCTATCAATCTATTTGCATGTACACACACACACACACACATACACACATATATACACACAGATAGATAGATACATACATACATGCATACATACATATTTGCATACTTGCATGCATACATACGCATACACACACATACACACACACATACGCACATACACACATACATACACACACACACATACATACATACTTACATACATACATACATACATACGCATACACATACATACATACATACATACATACATACATACATACATAGATACATACATTCATACATACATACATACATACATACATACATACATACATACATACATACATACATACATAGATACATACATTCATACATACATACATACATACATACATACAAACATACATACATACATACATACATACATACATACATACATACATACATACATACATACATGTAAGTGTGCATCTACCAGTGTCACCCATACCTAATAATTCTCTATGTATTTGGTTCTAGGTTTGATTTCAGCACAGCGGAAACAGCGGCTATACCACCACCACCACCACCATCACCAGTAGTAGTAGTAATAGTCGTAGTAATAGTAACAGCAGTATGTATGTATGTATGTAGTAATAGTAACAGCAGTAGCAGGAACAGTAGTAGTAGTAGTTGCAGCAGCAACAGCAGCAGTATTAGTATTAGTAATAGTATTAGTAGTAGTAGTAGTGATTTTGGTGGTGGTGGTGGTAGTAGTAGTAGTAGTAGTAGTAGTTGTGGTGGTGGTATTAGTAGTAGTAGTTTTGGTACCAGATTTGTCATGTTACCAACAAAAGACAGCTAGTCGACAGCAATAAATTTCACAGACGGCTGTTTATAATCAGGCATTTCCCGAGCTGTTGCTGCCCTTGTAAACGGTGCTGTCGTGTTATTGTAATTGTTGTTGTTGTTATTGGTATTGTTGCTGGTGTTGTTGTAGTTGTTGTCGATGGTGTTGTTGTTGTTGTTGTTGTTGTTGTTGGTGGTGGTGGTGATGGTTATGGTGTCAATGCTAGTGTTGTTGTTACAAGGGTCGTGTTCTTTCTCTCGCTATTGGTGTTGTTTGTTCCTGTATTGGTAGTTGTTGTTGTTGTTTTTGTTGTTGTTGCTGTTGTTGTTGTTGCTGTTGTTGTTATTGTTGTTGCTGTTGTTGCTGCTGCTGTTGTTGTTGTTGTTGTTGTTGTTACAGTGTTCTGTTTTGGCGTTTGTCAATGTTTGTTGCTCTATACTGCCGGGCTAGGCCTCATCAAGCAAATATTTAGTAAAAAGTATTCTAGCCGTGACCATTCCGCCTTTTGTGAACATTTTGGACAACAATCATAATCCAATGCGTTCTTTCTATTTAAAGTGTGATTTGAGAGAGTTTGACTATTATCACTAGCAAATCGAGCGGTTACGTAGAGCTATGTTGTTTCATTGTTATTTAGCCTTAGGCTCGCCCTGATTAAGCATACCGTATCACCAAAGTCACTCCAGCCATGCCCATGCTGTCTTTTTTTCTTTAATAAGCAGAGAACCCAAGATGATATTATAAAACATGTTCATTCCTTAAGACTTTGAGATGTGATTTTGGAGTGACTTGACTTCTATTTCTTGGAGGTTGAGTGACCAGGTAGTAAGAGGTTGGCTTATTCACTTGATGTAGTTGTTGCTGTTGAGGTTTGTTTGTTTGTTTGCTGAGCGAAGCGGTCTTCGTCCCAGAGCTCGCAAGATCGCGCCTCAGGATTGTCTGTAGAAGTCCGAAACGTGGTCCTTTGCTATTCGTAAGACCCGCAGAAGAAAAAAGCAGGTCAACCCTCGACACCGAGAGCATCGACGGATGGATGAATGCTCATCCAGGCTCAGCGGTTGCGTAGGAAGTCGGGGAATGAAACAGGAAGAAAGAGTGAGAGAAAGTTGGGGCGAAAGAGTACAACAGGTGTCGCCACCACCCCCTGCCGGAGCCTCGTAGAGCTTTTAGGTGTTTTCGCTCAATAAACACACACAACGCCCGGTCTGGGAATCGAAACCGCGATCCTCCGACCGCGAGTCCGCTGCCCTAACCACTGGGCCATTGCGCTTCTACTGCTGTTGAGGTTCGTTGTTTTGATTGTTCTTTAGTAGTGCAAGTCAGATGACGATCGAAGATCGTATTTTTGAGTAACGTAGTGAAAGGGATGCTATTGTTGACATTCATATCTGTATTGGTAGAATTAGCGATGGTAGAAATGATGTATGTTGAAGTAGTGCCGGTAGAATAGGTGCAGAGAGGGGACTTGTAGAATTAGCATCGGTAAAAGTATTGGGTTGTCTGGAAAGTTCGTGCCGATTTTTCAAGGGAAAAAAAGGTCAATTAATACTTGCCATTACATTTTTAATCAACCAAATATGAACCATTTTGTTGCATAATGTGTCTCCATCTTTCCCTTAATTTGAAAATACCCTCTTCCCAGAATCGAGGTGGTTTCATGACAAAGAATTCATCAAGGTATCTTTTTACGTCATCCAAGGAATTGAAATTTTTACCATTAAGACTATTCTGCAGAGACCTGAATAAGTGGAAATCCGAAGGAGCAATATCTGGTGAATATGGAGGGTAGGGTAACACATCCCAGCCGAGCTGCAGCAATTTTCGTCTGGTTCTCAAAGCATCAAGTGCCGAAAATGAACTTTCTTATCTTCCATTTGAAAGGGTTAGAGAATTAACACAGGTTATAGGAACATAAACCTTCTTCCACGAAAAGATAGCTTAAACTGTGCTCTAAATGGAGGTGTAGTCAAATCCTTATTTTATGGACTCAACCATGTTCTAAAATAAGTCGAAAGGTAAGCTACTATAAATCGGCATGAACTTTCCGGACAACCCAATAGTATTAGGAGAACTTGTGCAGTAAGAATTGTTGCTACACAACTGATGTTGGTAGAATTTGGCTGGTAAAAATGTATCTGGTAGAATCAGTACTGGCACAGTCGTTGTTAGCAGGATTGGTACTGATAGAAATAGTAGAAATGGCATCGTTAAAATTGATGTTCGTAGAATTAATGTTGTACGAACTGGTGTTCTTAGAATTGAAGTTGGTAGAAATGTTGTTGCAAGAATTCGTGTTTGAATAATTGAAGAATTAGTATTAGTACTATTAGTGGTGATAGATTTGACATTGATAGAATTGGCGCTGGTAGAATTCATGTTGGTATAATTAGTATGGCAGAAACGTTAGCACGCCGGGCGAAATGCTTAGCGGTATTTCGTCTGCGTTACGTTGTGAGTTCAAATTCCGCCGAGGTCGACTTTGCCTTTCATCCTTTCGGGGTCGACAAATTAAGTACCAGTTACGCACTGGGGTCGATGTAATCGACTTCATACCTATGTCTGTCCTTGTTTGTTCCCTCTGTGTTTAGCCCCTTTGTGGGTAATAAAGAAATATGTATAATTAGTATTGTAAGAATTGTTGTTGCAGGATCGATGTTGGTAGAAGTGATAATAAGAGAGAACGGTGCTGGTATAAATGGTATTGATAGACTTAATGTTATTTGTGCAGTTGTTCTTATAATCTCTCGCGCTCTCTCTTTTACTCTTTTAGGCATTCGACTGTGGCCATGCTGGATCACCACCTTTAGTCTAGCAAGTCGACCCCAGGACTTATTCTTCGCAAGCCTAGTACTTATTCTATCGGTCTCTTTTGCCGGGCCGCTAAGTTACGGGGGACGTAAACACACCAGCATCGGTTGTCAAGCGATGTTCGGGGGGGGGACGAACACAGACACACAAACACACACACACGCGCGCGCGCGCACGCACGCACGCACACACTCCTCCTCCTTCTCCTCCTCCTCCTCCTCCTCCTCCTCATCATCATCATCATCGTCGTCGTCGTCGTCATCATCATCTCAATATCATCATCATCATTGTCATCATCAGCAGCGTCATCGTCGTCGTCGTCGTCAACAACAACAACAACAACAACAATAATAATAATAATAGAAGGACTGGGAGAATAAAATTATAAAAATAAATGAAAAACAAATGAAGTGAAATGAAAATAAAACGAAGTAAAATCAAAAAAACAAAAACAAAAACACGACAGCAACAACAACTACTACTACAACAACAACACCAACAACACCAACACCAACAGCACCAACACCAACAACAAGAACAGTCGGCCGTTTCATTCACAACGTTACCATTCTTGGCAGTTTTGCAGCAAAAACAAACCCACATCAGCTGACATGTTTTGCAGGCTTATCTTCGTCTTACTTGGGTAACCTGCGGCACGCGGGCCTCAACCAGACCACTTACCAAACAATTCAACCTCTGTGGTGGCATGAATTGAGCAAAACAATTTACAATTTGTTTAATTTGCTCTTGATGTATATACACAGTTTCACACACATATATACATAAATAGGCGTGCATACACTCGAACGCATATACATACACGAACACACACACACACACACACACAAACTCACAAACACATAAATGCAAACATACATTACCCTCACCACCACCACACACACACACGCAAACACTTATCTGTGTGTGTGTGTGTGTGTGTGTCTGTGTATTTGGATGTGTGAATATGCGCGTATGGCTATACATGTGTATGTGTTTATATATTCATCATAAATGGTATCCGCAAAAGAAAAAAAGAAGTCGGCAGATAAACAGATAAGTAAATAGATTAAATCTTAGATAGGTAGATGAACAAATACATTGATATATAGATAGGTAGATAGATAGATTGATAGATAGAAAGATAGATAGGTAGATAGATAGATAGATAGAGAGAGAGAGGTGGCGGAGAGAGCTACATAGAGAAATAGATAGATGGATAAATTGAGTGTGATATCGAAGCATATTCGTATCTCGCTATATATTTAGATGTTTATATATATATATGTAAATATATATATATATATGTGTGTGTGTGTGTGTGTGTGTGTGTGTGTGTGTACATTTACATATATACACACACGTGCATATATATATATATATATGTATTGGCACGCCGGGCGAAATGCTTAGCAGTACTTCTGCTGTCGCTACGTCCTGGGTTCAAATTCCGCCGAGGTCAACTTTGCCTTTCATCCTTTCGGGGTCGATAAATTAAGTACCAGTTAAACACTGCTGTCGATGTGATCGACTGTTCCCCTCCCCACAAAATGAAAGCCATGTGCCTAGAGTAGAAAAGATATATATAGATATGTAACTCTTTTACTTGTTTCAGTCAGTTGACTGTGGCCATGCTGGAGCACCACCTTTAGTCGAGCAAATCGACCCCAGGACTTATCCTTTGTGAGCCTAGTACTTATTCTATGGGTCTCTTTTGCCGAACCGCTAAGTTACGGAGACGTAAACACACCAGCATCGGTTGTCAAGCGATGTTGGTAGGACAAACACAGACACACAAACACATACACACACACACACACACACACATATATATATATATATATACATATATACGACGGGCTTCTTTCAGTTTCCGTCTACCAAATCCACTCATAAGGCTTTGGTCGGCCCGAGGCTATAGTAGAAGACACTTGCCCAAGGTGCCACGTACTGGGACTGAACCCTGAACCATGTGGTCGGTAATATAATATATATATATATATATCTATATATATATAGAATACATATATATAATATATATATATATATATATTATATATATAATATATAGAAGAGAGAGAAGAGAGAGAGAGATAGATAGATAGATAGATAGATAGATAGATAGTAATAGATAGATAGATAGTATAGATAGATAGATAGGTAGGTAGATAGATAGATAGATAGATGGAAAGATAAAAAGATAACTGTATGGATAAGAATTAACTATGCGGTTAAAGTAATGCCTCTTATATACTTACAAGTAAATACACACACGCAGATAGAGACATCCATTTATATACGTTCACATACGCCACATATATATATACAAGCAAACAATTATTCATGCTTACAAACATTGCAAAACAAGCAAATACACTTACATGCTTTCATCCATTCATACATGCATACATGCATGCATACATACATACATGCGAAGCGATAGACATACTGATAAACGATAGATAAGATGCCGATAGATAAACGAGAGATAGAACAGATAAGAGTTTGTTCATCTTCTCTGGTTATCTAAAATACACGACGAATTCGCACAGACCTTTTAATATAGTTCCAGTGATTATCTGCCCTCCACCCGGTTTCGTCATTTATAAAGAACCATGTGTAAAGTTGAATGTTATGACGGTAGCTATGTGTGTAGTTCTTTATTATGGATGTTCTCACTTCTCCTGTTTTTGTTGTTGTTTTCGACGTGGTTCTTGTTTTATTCTACAGCTGTTCCAGTCGTAATTGTTGTTGTTGATTTTTGTTTTCTTGTCAGTGTTACGTCATTTAAATTATTTCTTGTTTTCGTTAGATATCTTTCAATATTATTACTGCTGTTAATTTAGCTGTTTTGTTGTTGTTGTTGTTGGTGATGGTGGTGTGTTGTTCTTTAACCCTAGGCAACCTTTATTTTGCAGAGGTATAGTCAAAGGAGTTTCGACTGTGATAAGTGCTGCCTTTTATTCAAATATGTTATCTGGGACTACACATTATCTATTGTGTCTTTCATCATTTTAAGACTGTAAAGTGCGGTTTGATGAAGATTTAACTGCTGTTGCTAGCAATTCTTATTGGCTTATTGTATCGCTCTCCCGTCCCTCTCTGCCACCACCTCTCTCTCTCTCTCTTATCTCTCTCATCTCTCCCCTCTTTCCCTTACCCCTTTCTCCTCCTCTTTCTTTTCTTCCCCTCTTCTCTATCTCTATCTCCCTACTGTTTCTCTTTTCCTACCCCTCTTCCCTCCTCCCTCTCTCCTCTTCCCATCACTCTCCTTCTTTCTTCCACCTTCCCTCTCTTTCCCCTTCTCTATGAACGGTAGTTGCTATTCTTCATTATCTCTCGTCATTGCTGTCATTATTATTATTATTATTATTATTATTATTATTATTATTTAGTGAGAGAGCCGTACGTACCATCAAAGGGACACTGGGGTAAAGTATACGGAACGCAACATACCCATCATGACTACTCGTCCGATAAGAGTACACCAGGCACATGCATCACAACCATATCTGTGCGACATAGTGATCGCATATCATGATAAACAGCACATGACCTTGCAGGTGGGGCCCAATTAGAATTTTCTTCAGGTCGAGTAACCCATTCTGCTCAAAAGGTGTCTGAATAAAGGTTTAAGGATGTTGAACGAAGTGACGAGCATATTTGTGGTATTGAGCAAAATATTTGCTATAGCCCATCTTTTATACCAAGACAAAGAATGTACATGATAACACTTCCAATCGGTTAAGATAAGAAGCCATGAGAGCCAGTGTCTGGTACTGCATCAGGACATCATCATCATCATCATCATCATCATTATTATTATTATTTATATATTATTATTATTATTATTATTATTGGTATCATCATCATCATTATTAAGTGAGAGAGCAGTGCATGCCATCAAAGGGGCACTGGAGTAAAATATACGAAGCCAAGTATACCCATCATGACTATCCGTCTGATAAGGGTACACCAGACACATGCACTACAACTATATGTGCGTGACATGATGATGTCATATCAAGATAAACAGTACATGACTTGCAGGTGGGGGTCCAGTTAGAGTTTTTTTTCAAGTCGAGTAGCTCGTCCCTCTCGAAAGATCCCTGAATAAGGGTTGTTTAAGAATGTTGGACGAAACACTCATGTTTTCAGAGGTGAATTATTCAAACTCCAAAGAATTCTCTCAAACACATGGTTATGATACCTCCCCACTACTTCTGCTCGTCATCAGAGATGCACATATCGTCAGCCACCAAGGGACATGCTCAACTAGTTAAGGTCAAACAATTGATAAGCAAATCTATGTCATTAAATAGAATATATGTTGTAGTCCATCTTTTATACCAAGACAAAATAGGTACATAATAACACTTCCAATCATTTAAGATCAGAGGCCATGAGAGACAGTGCCTGGTGCTGGATCATTATCATCATCATCATCATCATCATCCTTCTTCTTCTTCTTCTTCTTCTTCTTCTTCTTCTTCTTCTTCTTCTTCTTCTTCTTCTTCTTCTTCTTATTATTATTATTATTATTATTATTATTATATTATTATTATTATTATTATTATTATTATCATTATTATTATTATTATAATTCGTTTTTGGATTTGGTTTGCAAGATTCTTTATATGAGTTCGTGTATTGAAGCAAATTCTATTGTGTCTGGGGAGAGTCATTTTCTTTTTGTGCCTTATAATGTAACATACTCTACGGTAAAATTTCCACTTATTTCTTATTTTTATTTTCCTAAAATTTTCGTTGCGTCTTGCAACCTTTTCAATAGTCTTGACACTTTTCAAGACTACTATTATTATTATTATTATTATTATTATCATCATCATCATTATTATTATTATTATTATTATTGTTGCTGTTGTTGCTGTTGCTGTTGCTGTTGGATGTGGTGGTGGTGATTTTGGTGGTGTTATTTGACACCAATACTAAATTTATATATTTCGTAATGCTACTGTCATTTGTGTGGAATAAAAGTACTAGATGTTTCTTCTAGACAATATGGCCATTCATGTTATAGTTCCTGTCTATTTCTTTATCAGTACTGTTGTTATTCATGCTGCTGTTATTTACGTAGTTGCATAAATCAAATGGAAAATATTCAATAATATCATACATGGTACTGGTACCAAAATTTGTGTTTTTTTGCCTATTAATTATATGGATAACCTCAGTTAAACTAAGTTTCCCACATTCCTTGCTGCCTGTAATAACATATATATATCGAACTCTACAGTATGTGAATGTAGTTAGGAAAATACTTCACGGAAATATTTTCTTTTCAACCCTAGTGTTGGTGATATTTGCAAATAATATGACTACTTTAATCATATGTATATATGTAAAGGCGTAGAAGTGGCTGTGTGGTAAGTAGCTTGCTTACCAACCACATGGTTCCGCGTTCAGTCCCACTGCGTGGCACATTGAGCAAGTGTCTTCTACTATAGCCTCGGGTCGACCAAAGCCTTTATATATATTATATATATATATATATATATATTATATATATATATATATATGTATATATATATATATATATATACATGTGTGTGTGTTTGTCCCCTCAACATCGCTTGACAACCGATGCTGGTGAGTTTACGTCTCCGTCACTGATAGAATAAGTACTAAGCTTACAAAAGAATATGTCCTGGGGTCGATTTGCTCGATTGAAACAAAAGAGTATGTGTGTATGTATGTATGTGTGTGTGTATGTGTGTGTATGTATGTTTGTACTGTGTGTGTGTGTGTGTGTGTGTGTGTGCGTGTGTATGTGTGTTTGAGTGTATGTGTATGTATGCGTGCATCCATGCATTTATATATACATATAAATATATACATATACACACAAAAAACATATATATATACATATTTTTTCAATTATTTAATTTCTTCCTTTGATAAGGAGTTGGTTTCTAACGAAGATACAAATTTCCATCGTTGGAATTCAGATAACAAAACAATGTCATATTTTATTTAAACTTGTGAAAAATCTTGCGCCACAAGTCCTGAAATTTGAGAGATGAAGTTTGTCGATTATATCGATCCCAGTGTTCAACTAGTACTTATTTTACCGACCCCGAAAGGGAGAAATTCAATGTCGACCATGGCGGAATTTGAACTCAGAATGTAAAGCCAGAAGAAATGCCGCTAAGCATTTTGTCCGACGGACTAATGATAACGCCAGCCGACCATCTTAGCATAAGGATAAATAATGCAGCTGAACATGGAACAGCAGCGATTGTAATTTAGTGTATTAATGTCTTGAATGAACAAGGTTCGTCTACGGTTAAGAAAATATAGATAATTTTAATGAAAACAAATTTAATTGGACTACATTCCTAATTTGCGTTAATGGAATAATAGTCACAGATTTCCAAGCGTGTGGTGTTGATTCAAGCAACAAAATTCATAAAGAAGATTAGAGTTGGGAAATAAATTTTTGAAGATTTTGTTCAACGAAAAATATGAAATGACGCATCACGTTGCCTGTTAATGCATGTGTGAATCTGTCTGCATATGCGCATGCGCATACGCGTATGGGTATATCAGCTTACATTTGTCCTTCTGCGAAGGCGCGTAGTTTAGTGATTAGGGTATTCGCCCACAATCGTGAGTTCGATTCCCGGCGGCACGAACGACTCTTTTTTTATATTGCTCCAGTGCACTCAGGTGGCAAAAATGAGTTGTAACTATAATTCAAATGGTCGACCTTGTCACATTCTGTGTCACGCTGAATCTCCCTGAAAACTACGTTAAGGGAATACAAGTCTGTGGAGTACTCAGTCACTTGCACGTTAATTTCACGAGCAAGGCTGTTCCGTTGATCGGATCAACTGCAACACTCGTCGTAACCGATGGTGTGCCAGTTATGTCCTTCCGAAATAATTTAAGTCTATGTGATTATTACGAGGTAAATACTGCTAACTAGCACATAGAAATCTCATTATCAGTACATTTAGTTGACTTAAAACAAAGCTGATGGTTAAACACTAATCATATAATGAAGTGGAAATCACCATAACAACAACTCCTACAACAAATATGACTGACTCTACCTAACAGGCGTAGGAGTGGCTGTGTGGTAAGTAGCTTGCTTACCAACCACATGGTTCCGGGTTCGGTCCCATTGCGTGGCACCTTGGGCAAGTTTCTTCTACCATAGCCTCGGGCCGACCAAAGCCTTGAGTGGATTTGGTAGACAGAAACTTGGTATAGATAGATAGATAGCTAGCTAGCTAGATAGATAGATAGATAGATGGATAGATAGATAGATAGATAGATAGATAGATAGATAGATAGATAGATAGATAGATAGATAGATAAAGAGAGATATAAGTAGAAAGAAAGAGACAGAGGAGGGAGAATGCAGTAAATGTATTCATTATGATAATTCGAACGAGTAATAGTGAGGAGATTTATATTGGAAAAAAAATGTGTATGCGCACTGTTATGTGTGTATGTGTGTGAGTGTTGGTCACGGCTCGCTTGTCTATATTCTATCACATCGAATATATATTCTGAAAATTTCTCTATAAGTCTAAAGGTCGCCGATCTTAATGAACTAGTTATCTAACTATGGTCGTGAATACTCTCCACAAGCATACAGAATCTTGAATCTGATTTTCGGTAAAGAAAATGTATTTGTTTCTCGTGAAAATATTTTCTGTCTTCTGGATATTTTTGTTAAAGAATTTCAAGAAGGGAAGTAGGTATAAAAACCAAGCTCGCTACCTTCAATTCGGTTTCCGTGCCGACCCTTACTTATAGTCACAAATCTTGGGTAATGACCACAAATGCATGCGGCAGAAATGGGGTTCCTCAGAAAGGTCTTTGGAGTAATGGTACTTGATAGAGAAGGCAGGAAGCTGGCAGAAACGTTAGCACGCCGGGCGAAATGCGTAGCCGTATGTCGTCTGCCGTTACGTTCTGAGTTCAAATTCCGCCGAGGTCGACTTTGCCTTTCATCCTTTCGGAGTCGATTAAATAAATACCTGTTACGCACTGGGATCGATATAATCGACTTAATCCGTTTGTCTGTCCTTGTTTGTCCTCTCTGTGTTTAGCCCCTTGTGGTTAGTAAAGAAATAGGTACTTGAGAGAGAACGTAGCTCGGAGATCAGAAAGGCACTCCAGGTAGAGTCGTTACTTCTCCGAATTGAAAGATCACAGCTCCGGTACTACGGATATGTAGTAAGAATGTCTCGGGAAGGAATCGCTGGACAGGTTTTACGAGCAAACCAAATGGTAGGGGCAACCAGGTGTAGACCACGAGCAGGATGGTTAGATAACATCCATGAGTTCGTTTGGTCTCTCTTGAGGATTCAGCGGGATCAACTGGAAAAGATAACTTCTGATAATACGCGATAGAAAGCGTACTCGAGGCTTAGGATTAAGTGGGCGTAGAAGTTGAGATGAGTATTTCAAGGAAACTTGTCCATACACAAGGCAATGAAGATGAGAAAGATTTAATATTTATTTGTAAGAATACATAACAGTTATGTAACTAACACCAATACTAACACTTCGATCCATCGAAAGAACCTGAATAATATAAGAGATAACTATTCCTGAGCAAATTTATTGACGTGTCTTCACTGGGCTATTCGAGGACATATGGGGTTCTTTGCTTGCCCTGAGGTGTGTTACTCACTTTGGGGGAATTTTTATTCTTTATAGCTTTATTTTTAATTATTATTGTTTTACTATTTATACGAAATTTATGTAAAGCTGCACTGTCTTTTGTCCTTCATATCTTCTTTTACTTTTTTAGCGGCCCGCGTGGCAAATGTAGAAAAAATCTATTGTTATCATTTGAACTGGAAAATCGTTAGTATATCGCACAAAATACTTAGCGACATTTTGTCTGTCTTTGTGTTCTGAGCCCAAACTTCAATAAGGTCGACTTTGCTTTTCATCCTTTCCGGATCGATGAAATAAGTGCCAGTTGAGAACTGAGCTTAATGATATCGATTTCTCCACCCCTCAAAATTGTCAGCCTTATGCCAAAAATTAAAAATGGATTATTATTATTATTATTATTTTATTATTATTATTATTATTATTATTATATTAATATTATTGAGTAAGGGGGCAGCGTACGCCCTCAAAATGAGGCCGGGGTGCAAGTATGTGAAACTCCATATACCCATCATGACTATCCGTTTGATAAGGGTACATCAGGCACATGCATCACAACCATATGTGTGCGACATTATGACCTTATATCAAGATAAATAACGCATGATTTTGCAAGTGAAGCCCAGTTAGAATGTTATTCCCGCATCAAAGGTCCCCGAATAACGGTTGTTTAAGGATTATGAACGAAGCAGCATATTTCCAAAGGTGAATTATTCTAACGCCCAGAGAATTTCTCTCACCACATAGCTATGACGCTCTCCTAACTGCTTCTGCTCGTGATCAGAAATGCACATATCGTTAGCGACTAAAGGACATGCTCAACTGGTTAAGGTCAAGCAACTGACAAACAAATCGGTGGCATTGAGCAGGAATGCATACTCATAGAAAAAAAAACAAGAACATCAATAAATAAAATAAAATAATGATATCATACGTCAAGAAATAGTAGCAGTAACAATAATTTCCACAAAAACAAAAACACTATATAAATATTCTAAAATATTCTAAAATATTCTATCATCACCAACTCCATCGCCATTCCCACCAAAACACTACCACAACCACCACAACTGCCAGCACCACCACTGCCACCATCGCCACCACAACCAACACCACCACAACCATCACTTCAACTACAGCCGATTTCCAGCATTACTACTACTACTATACTACTACTACTACTACTACTACTATACTACTACACACTACTACTGATGTTGCTGCTGTTATTAATGCTACTACTACTATTACTACTACTACTACTACTACTACTACTACTACTACTACTACTAATATACTACTACTACCACTACTATTACTACTTACTACCGATGTTGCTGCTGCTACTATGCTACTACTATGATACTA
>NW_021825265.1:2500-7500 GCF_006345805.1 Octopus sinensis | reverse complement strand
CTGCGTAACACGTCAAAAGAATATAGACCTATTCTGTTTCTTTATTACCCACAAGGGGCTAAACATAGAGGGTCAAACAAGGACAGACAAGTGGATTAAGTCGATTACATCGACCCCTGTGCGTAACTGGTACTTAATTTATCGACCCTGAAAGGATGAAAGGCAAAGTCGACCACGGCGGAATTTGAACTCAGAACGTAACGGCAGATGAAATACGGCTACGCATGAGTACTTGAAACGGAAAGCACTGACCAGGTGAAGCCGCCGATGGAGTATGATTCTGACAGGAATGGTGTTGTTGGCGCAAATATCTTCGATTACATCTAGATAGAATCCATCCGACTGACCATCATATAGTCTCACACAAGTAATACTCCAGCATTCGGCCCCCACAGATGTGTTCTCACTTCTCTCTACCTCTTCTTCGACTATGACAGTGATTTAAGCTGTCCAGAATAGGCTGAGGTCATATCATTTCTGCGCAGGCATTTCTGAGACACACTCGTCTCTTATTTTTCCATTAACTTTTTGGCTTCACCACCCAGGCCTTGCATTAACCATTACGCCTAAGCTTTCTTTCCTAGAACATCGGACCTATGGAATTTTCGAGAATACAATTAAATCTTGCTCGTAACAGAAGTCAACTTTGTTCAATATCATAAAAGAGAAAGAAGATATTGGTTGTCCATTTATGAAGGGTTGTATATTCTGTAGCTAACATACACTTTCAGCTTTAAATTTTTTGCTTGGAACAACAAAATCTGCAAAAACCCGCTTGGGTCAAAGTTTGGCTGAAATTTGATTCTCAGATATAGAAAGTAGCTACAGGGTTCACATTTTGCAGATGATCACTTTATATAGGATAATAAAAATGTAAATAATAAAATGTAAATGTTGAATGACTTAACAAAGATAGCGAAAATGGCGAGATAACCTCCATCCTTTAGACGTGGTTTATCTTTAATACTTACTCAGTAGCATAAGTAAGAGAGGAGTATGGGGAAGAGTATGCGTTGTAACAGCGTGTCGCTGCACCCACCATTTGTTGGTGATTCCCTACAACTTTCCAACTCATGGGTCTGTTTTGGTAGTCGTTGCTGGTGAGGGTTTTACGAGGTCGGAGTGCAATTCCTACCTCAACCTCTTTTAGTCGCCCTTTACGACACAGAGGAAACGTTGGATCTATTCGTTTGGCATATGCCGGTCGCTACATAGCACTGGAGCAGCATAAAATGAAATGTTTTGCCCAAGAACACAACTCACCGCTCTCGTTTCTGCTTGAACGATCGACTTCATTAAGTTTAACTTATACAAAAAGCATTTAATTCTTATGTGTGATGTCATCTGGCAGATCACCTGGTTCAATCAAATCAAATCAAACCCAATCATATAATATCGTTCATTGATTATGGAAAAAATAAGTAAAGGAGTTCAGAGAAAGAACAACGTTTTAAACTCTCATTTGCGGAAAAAATAAACAGGAGTATGGCATTTCATAGTATTTATCTGGTGATCATTTACACAATAGGTGCAGGCGTGGCTGTGTGGAATCATTTTGGCTTCTGTCACACTGCGTGGCACCTTGTCTTGTGCTATAGCCTCGGGTGGACTAAAGCCTTGTGGAAACTGAAAGAAACCCGTCGTATATTTACAAATACCTATTTCTTTACTACCCACAAGGGAATAAACACAGAGAGGACAAACAAGGACAGACAAACGGATTAAGTCGATTATATCGATCCCTGTACGTAACTGGTACTTATTTAATCGACCCCGAAAGGATGAAAGGCAAAGTGGAGCTCGGCGGAATTTAAACTCAGAACGTAGCAGCAGACGAAATACCGCTAAGAATTTCAACCGACGCGATAACGTTTCTGCTACCTCGCCGCCTTTATTTATAAATACCTATGTGCTTTTGTTTTCTGCCAAGGTCGGATATTCGGTGCCGTGATGACTGTGTGTGTTTAAGATGTTCACCTCACCCAATAAATGTTCTTTTTTTCTTTAGTTCGATCTACCTACGATTGGTCACTTGGGAAATTTATTGCAGCAATGGCTTCAAATTAATAAAAGCTATGTCCGTGAAATTTGGTTGAGGGAAGCTATTTGAAAGTTCATTTGATGGATGGCTCCAGTTGTCGAATTTGAGCTGTAGACTTAATCCATCGAATTTTGTTCAACACCCATTTCTGGCCCTGATATGCCATTTAGCAGAGGTCCAATACACGCGAAGATTCTGGAACATACTTGCGATTTGAGAACAGCTCTCTCTCTCTCTCCCTCTCTCTCTCACACACACACACACACACACACACACTTCTTGAAAATGCCTGTCTGAAGAGGACCATGAGCACTGCCTTTTCGTTCAATTCCCCCCACCCTTATCAGTCACTTAAAAGACATGTTTCATTAAATATCAAAAATTGCTGTATTTTTAGGCTTCGATTTCGAATCACGGTGATGTCACTTTATACATCTGGGATGGGTCGATCAAATGAATACTAACCAAATACTGTGAAGTGTCACCCATTACGAATAGCAAAGCAATTACTTAACACTGCATATAAATATTTGGACTCAAATTTTGGTACAAGGCCAGCAATTTCGGCGGAAGGTTAAGTCGATTGTATGGACCTTAGGGCTCAACTGGTACTTAGTTTATTGACCCCGAAAGGATGAAATGCAAAGTCGATCTCAGAAGAACTTGATGTCAGACCGTAAAGACGGACGAAATGCCGCAAAGCATTTTCCCCAGCGTGCTAACAATTCTGCCAACTCGGGGCCTTATCATCATATAAAATATTGATTTCAAATTTTAGCACAATGCCAGCAATTTCGTGAGAGGGTAAGTCAATTACATTGACACCAGTGCTCAACTGGTACTTATTCTATCGACGTTAGCATGCCGGGCGAAATGCTTAGCGGTATTTCGTCTGCCGTTACGTTCTGAGTTCAAATTCTGCCGAGGTTGACTTTGCCTTTCATCCTTTCGGGGTCGATAAATTAAGTACCAGTTACGCACTGGGGTTGATGTAATCGACTTAATCCGTTTGTCTGTTCTTGTTTGGCCCCTCTGTGTTTAGCCCCTTGTGGATAATAAAGAAATAGGTACTTATTTAATCGAATCCGAAAGGATGAAAAGCAAAGACGACCTCAGCGGTATTTCAGCTCAGAATGTAAAAACGGATGAAAATGTCGCTAAGCATTTTGTCTGACGTACCAACAATTCTGCCTTAACACCACATACCATATTTCTAAATATGGTTTCATTGTGTCATAAAAAATCTCTCTCTCTCTCTCTCTCTCTCTCTCTCTCTCTCTCTCTCTCTCTCCTCTCTCTCTCTCTCCCTCTCTAATTTTTCATGTCCCAATATCAAATATCGTATTAGGAGTGAAAGGAATCAAAAACAAATAGATTTATGAAGTAAAAACAAATAGATAAACGACAAAAACATCATTACTATCTTTTAACATAGTTATTAAAGGTTACAGAATGGGTTATCGTTATGTGCTCTTGATCTGCGAGATGTGCTGTAACCTCCAAGCGTAAGACACACGCAATGCGAAAGACGTGTTTGTATGTATGTATAGACATATACACATACATATGCTTACACTAACGCACTTACATTAGCTCGTACGCACATAAACGTTAACACTCTCCGTCATATCCATGCGTACATTTAGATATACACACAGATGCAAGTATCTCTCTCTCTCTCTCTCTCTCTTTCTCTCTCTTCTTTTCCTCTTTTTCTCTTGTTCCAATTATTAGTCTCTCTTTTTACTCTCCTTTGTTTTTGTTCTTTTTTTCGTCCCGTCTTACCTCGTTCCCTGTTATTTATACGTCTTGCAGAAGTCACCCCTACGAGCAACTTCAGAGATAAGAGAAGTGGAAAGAAAGGTTAAATATTATGTTGAGTGCAGCCACAAAACTATTCAGTGTACATAGGATATTTCGTAAAGATTAATACACATGCATATAACACAAGGTCACATTCATAAACGCATTCATATAACTTTTAACTAACGAATATAAATATATGTTCGTGTATCTTAGGTCCGGCTAGCGCATAAAGATAGGGTATTTCTAAAGAAGCACTCAGCTCGAATCCTGGGCTATCCACACTGTCGGGTTCCAGACCAGTGTCGGAATTCTTCAAGTGTAGAAAATCCTGGTCTCACGATGCTAACATCGTGTGCAAGTTTGACGAAGAGTAAACTGTAATCCAAATAATAAGAAAAACAAATACTTTAACACATCTTTAATGATTCGTTATAATTATTTCCGTACCAACTCTGGTTGTAATGCCGGTTTACGCAAAAATTCGAAATGAAAATGTATGTATGTGCTTGAAAACCTCTTTAGAAAGAGACCTTATTCGAACAACTTGGAAGACTCTAATAGCTTTTAATAACAAATTATAATTCCGAACTTCCAATATTGATATGCTTCGACATTTTAATGGCTTCCTCTGATTCAGCTCAAGTCATGGGTTTAGGTTTGTATCTCCTTCAACAGCTGCGTCTCTACTTTACTACAAACTACGGTTCAGAGAAACAAAAAAACAAACTTACATAAGTCCTTCGCCAACTTTAACCTCTTTGCTGCGTTTCAGGATAGCCATAAAAAAGCTAACCTTTTTGGATTTGAACTCTTCATTACACTTCCTCTTACCATAAACCTAATGCGTATCTGAAGTATTATTAACATTCACTCTAATCACCACAGATCGGTACTAAATGGCGTTGTTAATAGTATCTCCATTGCAATATCTGATCTCACCGCAATATTCAAGCCCTATCGGCCAACAGATTTTCATACATAATATTTTTATCAAACACGGAGCTTAAGAATTACTTAATCCAACTAAATCTTATATCTAAACTCTTGGACACCACGCACAAGGCTTACAACACAAGAGATTGCAACACCCACTCCAATATCATTCTATATTACAAATACTTTACCGAACATATTCTCCTACCTTATCCTAAAC
>NW_021825264.1:0-16124 GCF_006345805.1 Octopus sinensis | reverse complement strand
TATATATATATATGTATGTATATATATATATATATATATATATATATACATACATATACATGATACATACGTATATATAATTCTGATAACTGTGTGTGCGTGTTCATATATATATATATATATATATATTATATATATATATATATATTATATATATATACATATATATACACACACACAGATATCACAATTGTAAAATAGTACCTAGATTATTTCAAGTTACTCTCAGTTACAGTTACGCTTATACACACACATATACATACACACACATATACATACACACAACACAAGCAGACAGTGACACAATTTTATTTCTCCATTACTGCTGGAATGCTAATCTGGGGAAGAAGAAGGGTATACCGAGTAAATGAAGGGAATTGACATGTATCCTTCCCACTAACTGCTTAGAGCATGGTTAAGTAGCTAATAGCATCACACAAACACATACACGCACACACACACATACACACAAAACCCTCTCCCTCTTCTTTCTCCCTCTCTCACTCCATCTCTTTCTATTACTTTCTTTCCCCTCTCTCATTTACACTCTTCCACTAGTATCTAATTGCATCACACACAAAAACACACACACGCACACACTCACAATCGTACACATCAACCTACCTCATCTTCTTTCTCATCTCTCTCTCTTCTATCACTCCCTCTCTCCCTCTCTCCTTTTAACTCTTACAATTCCTCCGCCATCATCAAAAACTGCTGAGTGCAACTTTTCAAATCGAAATAATAAAATTAGAAATACAGATGCCATATATATATATATATATAGATATATATATATATACTATATATATATATATATATGTCTTAGGATGTGGAATGTTTGTATCAGCTAACACGGACTACGTCATCATAATACTGTCCACGAAGCGTTGATAGGAGCAAAGCTTATCCAAGAGATGTCGGTGGGCCTGCAACTCGGCAGATGGAGAGGCAGACCCATACCAACCGACAGTTTGTAGGGCGCTAAACGGAAAGGTTAAACTGTTTGGGGTCTGGTCTGCT
This sequence comes from Octopus sinensis, assembly GCF_006345805.1. Classification (NCBI taxonomy): domain Eukaryota; kingdom Metazoa; phylum Mollusca; class Cephalopoda; order Octopoda; family Octopodidae; genus Octopus; species Octopus sinensis. Next base: position 15,101 of record NW_021825264.1, on the reverse strand, counting down.
CTAGACTCCGAGGTGGACAACAACGGCTAGGAGGTGACGGACAGGATAGTCGATCTCACCCAGAAATTGGCAGAGAGGAAGCTGTTCGTGAAGGGTCGAGTCGAGGTGGCGAATGCGTACATCGCTTCCCTCATCTATGACTGCCTGAATGTTGTCCCATGCCCGATAAAGTTAGAGCGTTTGTTATTCCGCTTTCTAAAGAAGGGACGTGTTCCGCACATCAGACGTTCTATCTGCTGTCAACAACCTCTCAGTGGAGTACTGTACATGCCGTTGCTAATGATTCGCAGACATGCGCTGAGACTGCGAACATCTCCTGCGTTTCTTTAACGGTGAGCATGGGGGATTGACTGTTTGTCAAACGGGAGTTTCCGCAGCTCGTCTCACTGATGAAGCTACAGTACTGAGTGAAGCGTGTGTCGGCAAGCTCTCACAGCTTTCTGCCAGTCGGGCAACGCGGGCGTTGAAAGTTCCACCATGGATTTCTATAGGGGATTAGTAGAGGGGAAAGAACAACGACGAAGGGGGGGGGAAGGGGGAGGGAATCAACTAACTGGTCATTAACTTCCAGGAATCCCTGACCTGGCAGCGCTACCGGGGAGCTCTGCCGATTCAAGACAAGCTCTACAGATACGAAAGTGTTGTCGGACGGATATGTTTGGGTTGTAAGCAGGGCGATGAAGTAGTCCTCCATGCACTCATCCGTCCAGTTTACGAGCCGAGTTCATTGTAAAGATCGCCCCGCCACCTTCTTTTGGTCGGGAATGAAAAGCAGTTTCTTCTGCCCGGTGGCTAAAGAAGTACAGTGGTGGATGAGACTGAAATCATTGAAGACTAAACCTCCTTCACAGAAAAATTATGTCATTTAACATTATCATTAATATTCACTTCAGTTTTATATTAAAGAAACACTTAGGCATTGTTATGTATCTCATTGCATCACACACACACATTACACACAACACAAACACACACCAGGACATATACACATATCATGGTTGAAAGTTTTTGGTAAATTTCTTCTAATATTTCAGATTTCAGTGATTCGGCACACACACACCAAACTGTGCATAAATGTATAACATATATATATATATATATATATATATATATATATATATATATATATATATATATATATATATATATACATATATATATATGTGTGTGTGTGTATATAGATATATACATATACATGAATATATACGTATATATAATTCTGATAACTGTGTGTGTCGTGTGGTATATATATACATACATATACACACACACGCAGAGATATCACAATTTGTAAAATAATACTTAGATTATTTCAAGTTAATTTCAGTTCCGCGGAGGCAAACAGTCTCATACAGTTACGCATATACACACACACATACACACACAAAACCCACTACCTCTTCTTTCTCCCACCCTCCCTCTCTCTTTCTATCACTTTCTTTCCCCTCTCTTATTTACACTCTTCCACTATCAACGCCCATCTTTGACTGCTGACGCAAACTTTTCATATCGCATTCATATAATGAGAAATAAAGACGCCAATCTATATCTACACACACACACACACACACACACACACTCACACACACACACACACACACACACACACATATATATATATGCATTATTGTGTGCGTTGTGTTCCGCTACTTGAATGAAAAAATGTATGGTAAATAAAACAAATGACGCAATATATATATATGCGCACATATATATATATATAAACATTCACTAACTTTTACGAACAGATGCGAAATCACTTCAAATTTTTGCTTTTCAACCGTCTCTAATGTCATTTGACCCTTCTCGGCTTCAAACAATAATTAACAAAAGTGAAATACTAAGAAAAATACCGACCCGATTTTTTGTACTACTAACAATCTTAATCGATTGATCATAATACTTGGAATAAATTTGGGATGCGTGTTATATATATTTATATTTCTGTGGGTATCTATATATATATGCTGACTACTTAATGTTTTTAATACTGTGTATTAATGTAGGAGTTTATATGTATATATATTGTGCGTATATGTGTGTGTGTTTGCATGTATGTATGTAAGAGCTTGTATGTATATATTATGCATTTGTAAATGCAATTTTGGATATTTCATATGTATTGCATATGCTCATATATATATATATATATATATATATATATGTCTCTGTGTGTGTATATTATATATATATATATATATATATATATATATATATATATATATATATATATATATATATATATATATATATATATATATAGATATATGCGTACATAGACACACACACATATTAGCTATTTGGAATGTGTTCACTTGTCGATTGTCAGGTTGACACTTGTTTTACATTCCGTCAATATTAAATTCTTTATTGGATAAAAAAAACCTTATCAAAACATGAAGGTAAAACAAAACAAATGTGCATTGTTTTCTTCCAGGCACCAATGTACTGTAGCAATAGTCTTTCATCGACCGACCTTTTCTCTGAAAAAATCAGTGGAATTATTCGATCTCCCTAACAAATAATTTTCCTCCTGGAACTTATAAAAAAAGATACACACATTAGGCGCACCTTTCTCTAAGAGGCACACTAAATTTCCCAGGTAAAAAATAGCGGCTTATACACCGGAAAATACGGTATTTCTTTTTTTGTCATATTCATATCGACTTTCACTCCATAAACGTTACAGAAACACTTAACTGCGCATGCCTAAATGTCTACATTAAAGTATTTTCTAAGCTAAATTCTCTGCCTGATCTACAGGCTCATTAGGCCCCCAGTATATCTCGGTATCGAACGTATTTCAACACACAAGGATACAACTCACAGGATACCAGTCTGTCGCAATGTTAACCCCTGGTTAATGCTGGTGCTTCTCAGATGAGAGCACTGGAAGTGTCTTTCTCGTGGACACAACTTACCGAAACAATAAATGCATACGCCTATATGTGTGTGTGTGCGCGCTTATGTACATATCCGTGCGTATGTGGGTGTATTTTTGTATGCATGTACACACACACATTTTCTTTTATTCTTTTATTCTTTCGCTTATTTAAGGTGAATTTAAAAGTCGTTATGCCAATCACATAATCCCCTTCCGACATAGGACAAAAGTAAAGCTACGAAACTGGCTAAGTTTGGAAGAAAACGAAACACCACATGTGACTGGATGGGAAGTAATTGAGAATCCATAATTTATGTGAATGGATCGAATAAATATATGCTTTGTTTAGCTGAAAGAGTGCATATCCTGTTCAGATCTAAGATGCTTAATTCTCTATTGGACTCTAGGTCAGGAATTTTCAGTCGTTGTCAAGTATAAATATATTTTGAAGATCTGGAAAATTCCGTCTCTTCTTGATTAGATTTTTGATATCTTTTTAGCCTTATAATTCAAGGTCTAACATGGAGAACTCTTAAAGACTGTTTTACTTTTCCCTTTTCCAATTTACGTCTTTGTGCTTTCGCTTTCCGATTTCCGGAACACTGGGCATGCTGTGGAAGACATGCACTGGGGCTGCGGCATCTCCAAACATTCTGCGTAAACGGTGAACAAGTGTGGTCATCGTTTGTCAAACAGGCTTTTCCACGGCTCATCTCCTTGAGTAAGCTGCAGTCCTGGGTCAAGGATCAGTGGAAAGTCCACTCTTGAGTTCTATGGAGGGTTAGTGTAGGGAAAGTGCGATGAAGCACTTGGAGAGACGCTAGGCATTGACAAAATTGAACTAACCAGTCTGTTGAGGAGGACTTTCAAGATGGGGACGATGGATAACTCCTAGAAGTCCCGTGCTTTGCAGTGCTATCGGGAGGCACTGCCGGTTCGAGATAAACTCTACAAGCACGGAAGTGCTCTCTGACCGACCTACCCGACATGTGCGCAGAGCGATGAAAGCGTTCTGCACGCTTAGGGTTAGGGTTAGGGTTAGGGTTAGGGTTAGGGTTAGTCTCGGGAATTGGTGGGGTCTCGGGAATTGGTGGGGTCTCCGGAATTGGTGGGGTCTCGGGAATTGGTGGGGTCTCCGGAATTGGTTGGGCACAGGAAGGGGTCTCGCTTGTCACAGGGATGAGGGGCTCACATGGTCAGGGGTTTGGGTTAGTCTCTAGAAGTGGGGTCACAGATGGGGTCTCGGGTGGTCACAGAAGTGGTCTCGGGGGTTCAGTGTTACAGAAGGGGTTCGGGTTAGGGGTTAGGGGTAGAGTTAGGGCTCAATTTCCATTGAAATACTCTTTCTTTGCTTCAAATAATTTTGAAAATAATAAAATTTCGGTTTCATTTTTCAGACATCAACGAGTGTTTAAGGAATCCTTGTCGTTATGGTGCCATATGTCAGAATTTCCTAGGTTCCTACCGTTGTGCGTGCAAACCAGAATTCGATTACATCGACCCCAGCGAGTAACTGGTACTTATTTAATCGACCCCGGTAGGACCCCTCGGCGGAATTTGAACTCAGAACGTAATAATAATAAAATAATAATAATAATAATAATAATAATAATAATAATAATAATAATAATAATAATAATAAAGACATTGTTACCTTGATAACCTTGTACCAATATGTCTTGTTGAGAACTAATATAACACACGCACACACATATAAACACACGCATGACAATACATAAAGACATTCTTTCTTGTTTAATGTGTTTATATGTACATATACATAAGAATATGAACTCACTCGTGAATAGTGAATTGATTTCAATCTTTCTAAATTAGAATTCAATAAAGGAAGCCATATACGAATCAATGTATAATAAGCTATGACACTCGCACTTGTCGCCAGTATAAATATATAGACTGTTTTTTTATTATATATACATCGACACAATACACACACGTATGAGTATACATTCTGTTTCACTTTTTTGTTTCAGGAACATAAATTTTATTTCATTTTTTCTGTTTTTAAAATCCATTATGTAATTTTACTCGGATTTATAAAGATATAAATAACAATGTCTTATAGTTTTCTTGTTTCTTAGCTATTTTTTATATTTCTCTCTTGAAATAGTTTCTTTGTTATGTTTATAACAACACACATCTTTTATATTATTGTTAATATTGTTAAGGTTGTTGCATTTATTTCTTATTGTTGCGTATTTCGCAGCTATTTTTTTAGGAGTTGATACAACTGAACTGAAAATTGATGATGAGTCTATTGACGCTGTAAAACAAGTCTACCTGATGCTTTACGAATGGTTCAAAAATTGCGACCCAGAAACACGGACACACGCAACATTAAGTGCAGCTCTTGAAGAACCCTTAACCCCAACCCCTAACCTTAAACACTAACCCTAACCCTAAACCCTTAACCTTAAACCCTAACCCCAACCTTAACCCTAAATTTTGTACCTATTTCCTTTTCTAGAGTTACTTCCCTTGAATATTATAATTTAATAATACGTAAAAATAATTTTATTAGATCTAAGGGAGGTCACTCTGGAAGATTTTTTAATTATTTCCCTTTCTAGAGTTACTCCCCCTTGCATATTATTATTAAATAAATATGCAAGGTAAGTAACTCTACGAAGGAAGATAACTTTAAAATCTTCCAGAGTTACTTCCCTTAAATTTAATTAAATTACTATTAACTATTGATAAATTATAATATTCAAGGGGAGTAACTCTAGAAAGGGAGACAACTAAAAATCTTCAAAAGTTACCTCCCTTACATTTAGTTACGTGACAACTATCATCAAAATGTATTATGGAAGCTAATTAACTCTACAATACAATGTTCAGACGTAACGCATACACTTTTACTCTTTTCTTTGTTTAGTCATTTCACTGTGCCAATGCTGGAGCACAGCCTTTTCTAAAGCAAATCGACACTAAGACTTTTATCTGCGTCAGTCTAGTATTAATTCTGTTGGTCTTCTTTTCCCGAACGGATAAGTTAATGGAGTGTAAAAAACACCGGCATTGGTTGTCCAGCGGTTTTGGGGACACCGAAACATACACACATATACATATATATAAATATCTATATGTATATACATGTTCTCTCTCTATATATATTGCAGAAACAATACTGCTGTCTTTAGTGACTCCCAACACAAAATTGCAGACATAACCTTCACTCCCACTGGCATCGTAGCAGCAATAAATGAGGTCAAATACTACTCTGCCGTAGGCCTGATAGATTCCCCGTTAGTCTCCTGAAGGAATGTAAACACCAACTTGCTGTCCCACTGACCACCTATGGAGGAATTCATTAGATGCAGGTTATATACCAAAAACAGTTTCTATCCCAGTCAATCATCCCGGTTTTCAAACAGGGAAACGGATCCCTCGCACTCAACTATCGCCCAATCTCACTCACCTCCCACATCATCAAAGTGTTTGAAAGAGTGTTAAGATCAAGGATGGCTGACTTCTGGAGACCCAGAAAACTACTAAATGCAAATCAGCATGGCTTTCGCTGTGGCAGGGACTGTCTAACACAGCTCTTACACCACATTGAAGATGTACTCAAAGCCTTGGGAACAGGTTCGAACTCTGATGTCATATATCTTGACTTCAGTAAAGCGTTCGACAGGGTAGACCTAATATCCTACTCTCAAAATTGGCAAATGTTGGAATCCGTGGAAAAGTTCTACACTGGATTAAGTATTTCCTGGCGAATAGAACACATGTTGTAGTTGATGGAGTCCACTCAAGCCCAGCAAAGTCACCAGCGGTGTCCCCCAGGGGACTGTCTTGGGTCCGCTACTCTTCATAATCAACATAAACGACCTTTCAGTGTCGTACATTACTGCAAAGTGAAAATATTTGCTGATGACACCAACTCCAGCAAATCGTCAATGAAGAAGCAGACCGAACTCAACTCCAGTCTGATCTATATGCTGTGAGTCAATGGGCAGACAGAAATAAAATGCAACTGAACGAGGGGAAAATTTGAGCTGATGCATTTTGGAAGAAACTCCTCACTAAAACAGCCATACTCTCTTCCTTCAGGGGAAAGCTCACAGCCTCTAACAATATCAGAGACCTGGGTGTAATTGTTGATGACGATCTCAGTTGGAGTGCAACACATCAACAGAAGGTCGATATAGCTCGTAGGATGGGTCCTGGATCTTAAGAACTTTCCGGTCCAGAGAACAAGGTGTCATCATACCACTTTTTTGCTCCTTGTACGGCCACACCTTGAATACTGCTGCCCACTGTGGTCTCCTCAAACAAGACAAAACATCTCCAGAATTGAGTCACCCCAGAGGGCACTCACTAAACGCATTGAAGGCATGGCTGCTCTCGATTATTGGGATCGCCTTAAAGCCTTGAAACTTTACTCCCTCCAGCGTCGCCGTGAGCGGTACATCATTTGTACGATGTGGAAAATATACCGTCAACTTTGCCCAAACGACCTAAACATTAGCTTCAAGGTTCATCCAAGACTTGGACCACGGGCTATACGTCCCTGCCCAATTCAAGATCACAACATACATGTACACTGCAGCACAATTTCTTTTCCTCAACAGGCCCTGCCCTATTTAACATTGTCCCGAGAGAGATCAAAGAGGAAAAGGATCCCATCAACTTTAAACAGAGTCTGGATAGATTCCTCAAAGAATACCAGATAAGCCACCCATAATTGGATATAACTCACCCAACAAGAACTCACTACTTGAACAAAACTTGACTTAAACAGGATTCGAATAATCCTATCAGGTGGTGCTATTAAGTTAGACATGGCCTGGACCATCTTTGGTCGAAAACATATCTAAGTTTATCTAAGTTATATATATATATATATATATATATATATATATATATATATTATAATATATATATATATTATATATATATATATATACATACATATACAAATGAGAAATGGAGAAATACATCTAAATCATTAATCAATTATCAGATAATACTTTATTAAACCCTGTCTCAATTTGTATATATATTATATATATATATATATATATATATATATATATATATATATATATATATATATATATATATATATATATATGTACCAGTTACGCAATGGCGTCGATATAATCGCCTTAATCCGTATGTCTGTCTTGTTTGTCCCCTCTGTGTTTAGCCTCTTATGGGTAGTAAAGAAATAGGTATTTCGGCTGCCGCTACGCTCTGAGTTCAAATTCCGCCGAGGTCGACTTTGCCTGCTATTTCTAGCATATGGATATCCTTCTTGAAGGCCTGATCGATTTGCTTGACTAAATGCGGTGCTCCAGCATGGCCACAATTAAATGACTGAAACAAGTAAAATAAAAGAACATATATATATATTAATGTTTTGATTTCCTTGTTTCAGTCATTTGACTGTGGCCATGCTGGAGCACCGCATTTAGTCGAGCAAATCAATCCCAAGACATTATCTTTAAGCCTAGCGGTTCTTGTCAAGCGATGTTGGAGGGTGAGGGGAAACAGACACACACACTCACACACACATATATGTATACATTTATATACGATGGGCTTCTTTCAGTTTCCATCTACCAAATCTATTCATACATACACACACACAAACACACACACATATGTGTGTTTTCATTTCTGTGTCTGCGTGCGCGCGAGTTTCCAGTTCATTGTTTGTGCGTGTGTGTGTGTGTGCGCGCGCTAGTGTACGCGTGTGGGCGTGCGTGTGGGCGTGTGTGTGTGAGTGTGTAACTGTGTATTTTCATTTGTGTGTGTGTGTGTTTGTCCGTATGTGTGTGAGTGTGAGTGTGTCTGAGTATTTTAATTTCTGTGTGTGTTTATGACTGGTTTTAATTATGTGTGCGTGTGTATTTTCGTTTCTGTGTGTGAGTGTTTCAGTGTGTAACTGTGCATTTTCAATTTTGTGCATGAATGTGTGTGAGTGTTTGTGTGTGTGTCGTTACGCACGCACGCACTGGTGTCGAAAGGCACAAACGCACACATACACACACGCAATTGAAAATACAGTCACACACGCACAGACACGCACACACACACACACACACACGCACGCTCGCGCACACACACACACACACAAACACACACAACAACACAAAAACACACACGCACACACACACACACACACACACACATATATATATACATTTCAAAATAGAAAATTGCCCATAACAGGTAATTTTTACATGCTAGAAATAGCAGCCAAACTTTGCCACGATCCTTCATTTTCTAGCAATTTTCAAGTCCATAAAAAATAAAACCTTTATCTTGTTAAATATCTTGTTAAATATATACAACTACATATATATATATATACACACACACACACACACACAATATATTATATATATACACACACACACACCACACAAATATATATATATATACATACTATATATATATATATATATATATATATATACATAATAGTATATATATTATATAAATATACAAGATAGAAAGATGAGAAAATGGAGAAATACATCTAAATCAAATATCAATTATCAGATAATACTTTATTAAACCCTATATCAATTTGTATATATATTATATATACTATATATATATTATATATTATATATATATATATATATATATATATAGGGGGGCAAGGAAAATGATTGCGTCTCTCATAGCCTCTCCTCTCCAGGTGTAATGATCGCTGCAGAACTTCTACCTGGATGCGCCTTGCGGAAAGTTCTTGCTTATGGCCCCTCCTGCACTACTGTGTCCACAGCAGCACCTTCACGCGGTACCCCCTGTTCTCACTGAGCCTGCTGTGTGGCGCGACCGGGTGCTTGGCGGTATAACCGGGTGGGCAGACTGGGCTCGTTAGCCTTGGTTGACAGCCAGTCTAGGAGAAGGAAAACTCTGACTCCAACCCTCGCTCCGCTGCCTTGCGGATGCTCTTGGGAGAGGGAAAGGCTATGGGAGTAAACCCAGACAGAAAATCCGGAGTGGAGCCCTGAAGGCGGTAGGGTGTCGAATCTCGACCCTTTTCCGGCAACTCCTGCAGCCAACCAGACTCCAAACGTACTGCACTGCATTCTTTGGATTATGTCTGGGGGCCCGAGAGGGAGATTCTGGTGTCTGGGCAGCCCAGTGTCTTCGTTCCTACCGCCCAGGCTTGCGCCATGGAGAAACTACCATCGATGGAACAAGCTGAGATGGCAGTTACGAGTTTTAAGCCAGGGTGAATTGGCGTAATCCCGGGCGCTACGGGTCTCTAACGGTGGGAGGGATCATTGAAGTCCCACTGGTCAGCTACCGCCCGCCTTAAGCTGGGCAGCCCCCGGCCAATAATGGTGCTAAGCCGCCACAGACTGCCCGCTTCAATGGGTGCTTGGAGCTAGGACAAAATCTGAAAAGCAGACTGAAAACCCTGCACCAGCAAACAAAGGAAAAACAAATACCCAGTGTCCAGTCTTGCGACTGGCCACCTGGAATGTCAGGACCATGTGCCCTGGCATCATTGACGATCTACGACAGATGAACGACAGTAGGAAGACAGCAGTCATCAACACCGAATTGAAAAGGCTGAACATCGACATAGCGGCGCTGCAAGAGACCAGGCTCGCCGCAGACGGCATGCTACGGGAGAAGGACTACACCTTCTACTGGCAGGGGAGACCCGTCGAGGAGGCCCGCCAGCATGGCGTGGGGTTTGCCGTGAGGAACAGCTTGCTCCCCATGGCGATCCCTCCTTCAAATGGCTCAGAGCGCATCCTCACTCTTGGCCTTGCAACATCAACGGGAAGGTAAACATAATTAGTGCTTATGCCCCAACACTCCACTCTCCTCAGAAAATAAAAGACCGGGTCTATGAGGAGCTCGGCGCCACCATCAGCCAGATACCAGGGTCGGAGCCCATCTTCCTTCTGGGCGACTTCAACGCAAGGGTGGGATGATTCGATCATGGGGCATGGCCAGACTGCCTTGGACGCTTTGGCGTGGGGAAGATGAATGAGAATGGCCAGAGACTGTTGGAGCTTTGCTCTTACCGGAAACTCTGCGTTACCAACACATTCTTCACGACTAAGCCACAACACCGGGTCTCATGGAGGCACCCAAGGTCCGGACACTGGCACCAACTGGACATGGTCATCACCCGGCGAGCCCACCTCGGCAGTGTGCTTCTCACACGCAGCTACCATGGTGCTGACTGTGATACAGACCACTCTCTGGTGTGCAGTAGGGTCCGATTGGCCCCAAAGAAAATCCGCCGTCCCGTAGGGAAAAGCCGCCCACGCATCAACACCGCCAGGACAACCAACCCCGACCTCCGCTCGGAATTCACCAACCGCATGGAGGAGGCCCTTAAAGATCACGCAGCCACGTCCATCGAGGAGAGATGGCAGCTTATTCGCGACACCACTTGCAGAATAGTCATGTCATCCCTAGGAAAGAGGGAGCGGAGAAATCAAGACTGGTTTGAGGCTCACCTGCCTGAGATGGAGCCTGTCATTGCTGCCAAGAGGGAAGCACTGGTCAACTATAAGCGCGACCCATCAGAAAAGAACCTGGCTACTAAGAACAGCCAGAAGTGACGCCCAGAGGACGGCCAGACGTTGCGCCAACATCTACTGGCAGAACCTATGCCAGAACATCCAGTGCTGTGCTGACAGTGGTAACGTGAAAGGGATGTACGAGGGGATGAAGAAAGCATTCAGGCCCACTGTCAGCAAGGTTGCTTTACTGAAGTCCAGGGATGGCGAGGTCATCAAGGACCAAGCGAAGCAGATAGAGAGGTGGGTCGAGCATTACCAGAACCTCTACTCCACTGAGAATGTGGTCACCAGGTCTGCCCTCGTCGGCATTCCTGCTCTGCCTGTCATGGAGGAGCTTGACCTGCCTCCAACAAAGGAAGAACTGAGCAAAGCAATTGACTCACTCGCTCGGGGCAAGGCACCAGGGCAAGACGGCATCCCCGCAGAAGTCATCCAGTGCGGGAAGCCAGCCCTTCTGGGCCATCTCCACGAGCTGCTCTGTCAGTGCTGGGAGGAGGGCTCTGTCCCTAAGGATATGCGTGACGCAAACATCATCACACTGTATAAAAACAAAGGGGACAGAAGCGACTGTAATAATTACAAGGGCATATCCCTGCTCAGCACTGTCGGTAAGGCATTTGCCAGGGTGGTCCTGAAGAGGTTGCAAATGCTTGCAGAGCGTGTGTACCCCGAGTCTCAGTCTGGCTTTAGGGCAGAGAGGTCTACAATCGACATGATCTTCTCACTCAGGCAGCTTCAAGAAAAGAGTCGAGAACAGAGACAGCCCCTATACGTGGCCTTCATCGACCTGGCTAAGGCGTTCGACTCAGTCAGCAGGGAGGGGCTGTTTGCGCTCCTGGGTAGGATATGTTGCCCTCCCAGACTGCTGAAACTCATCACCTCCTTTCACGATACGGTATGCAGGGAACAGTGCAGTTTGACGGATTGCCCTCGGAGTCGTTCGCCATCCAGAGTGGAGTGAAACAGGGTTGCGTTCTGGCGCCGACGCTCTTCGGAATTTTCTTCTCCCTTGTCCTGTCCTATGCCTTCAGAACGTCCGACGACGGAGTGTTCCTCCACACCAGGGCTGATGGTGGGTTGTTCAATCTTGGACGCTCAGAGCTAAGACCAAAGTCCGTCAGGTGCTGATCAGAGAGATCCTCTTTGCTGACGATGCCGCCCTAACATCACACAACCAGCCGGGTCTCCAGAGGCTGTTCAGCTCCCTGGCGGATGCCTGCCAAGAGTTCGGCCTTACCATCGGCCTGAAAAAGACAGAGATCATGGGCCAGGACGTCGGAGGGGTCCCCAGCATCAGTGTCGGCGACCACAGCTTGCAGGTGGTGAACGAGTTCACTTACCTGGGATCGACGGTCTCCAGCAGCCTGTCCCTCGAGCCGGAGCTGAACAGACGGATTGGGAGGGCTGCTGCTGCCATGGCTAAGCTCTCCAGGAGAGTGTGGGAAAACAACATGCTCACAATAACCACCAAGATCGCAGTGTACCGAGCCTGCGTGCTGAGCACCCTACTCTACGGCAGCGAGAGCTGGACAACATACACCCGGCAGGAATGCCGCCTCAGCGGCTTCCACATGCGGGTGTCTTCGACGGATCCTTGGCATCTCCTGGAAGGACCCAGTACCAAACGGAGTCATCCTGGAACAGACTAATATGCCAAGCATGCATGCCCTCCTCGTGCGGAGACGACTGCGCTGGCTCGGACACGTCTGCCGCATGCAGGACGGTCGCATACCTAAAGACATCCTGTACAGCGAACTCACCACGGGATCCCGACCCAAGGGACGTCCACAGCTACGATACAGGGATGTGTGCAAGCGCGACCTGAGGACTGCCAACATCTGTGTGGACACGTGGGAGGTAACAGCTGCTGACTGCTCTGCCTGGCGTCGGACAGTGAGGAAAGGCGTTTCCATGGCTGAGGAAAGGAGAGCACAGCCGTGGTCGGACAGGCAGGACAGGAGGAGGACAACTGCAGCAACACCCCACACGTACCCATCGATGTTCGTGTGCAGCAACTGTACCAGGGACTGCCACTCTAGAATTGGACTGTTCAGTCACAGCAGACGCAGCACATCATCAAAGTAGGCCCCACACTTGGCGCAACCATTGTCTATCAAGACAGACGGGGAGAAGAGAAGAGATATATATACATACATATACAACATGAGAAAATGGAGAAACATCTAAATCAAATATCAATTATCAGATAATATTTATTACACCCTATATCAATTTGTATATATATACATATATATTTATATATATATATATATATATATATATATATATATATATATATATATATAATGTACCAGTTACGCAATGGGGGTCGATATAATCGCCTTAATCCGTATGTCTGTCTGTTTGTCCCTCTGTGTTTAGCCTCTTGTGGGTAGTAAAGAAATAGGTATTTCATCTGCCGCTACGCTCTGAGTTCAAATTCCGCGAGGTCGACTTTGCCTGCTATTTCTAGCATATGGACAGCCTTCTTGAAGGCCCTGATCGATTTGCTTGACTAAATGCGGTGCTCCAGCATGGCCACAGTCAAATGACTGAAACAAGTAAAATAAAAGAACATATATATATATATATGTTTTTGATTTTCCTTGTTTCAGTCATTTGACTGTGGCCATGCTGGAGCACCGCATTTAGTCGAGCAAATCAATCCCAAGACATTATTTTAAACCTAGCGGTTCTTGTCAAGCGATGTTGGAGGGTGAGGGGAAACAGACACACACACTCACACACACATATATGTATACATTTATATACGATGGGCTTCTTTCAGTTTCCATCAACCAAATCTATTCATACATACACACACACAAACACACACACATATGTGTGTTTTCATTTCTGTGTCTGCGTGCGCGCGTGTTTCCAGTTCATTACTTGTACGTGTGTGTGTGTGTGTGTGTGTGTGTGTGCGCGCTAGTGTATGCGTGTGAGCGTGTGTGTGTGAGTGTGTAACTGTGTATTTTCCTTTTTTGTGTGTGTGTGTGTGGTGTTTGTCCGTATGCATGTGTGCATGTGTGAGTGTGAGTGTGTGTGAGTATTTTCATTTCAGTGTGTATGTGTGACTGTTTTTATTTATGTGTGCGTGTGTATTTTCGTTTCTGTGTGTGAGTGTTTGAGTGTGTAACTGTGCATTTTCAATTTTGTGTGTGTATGCTTGTGGGCGTTTGTGTGTGTGTCGTTACGCACGCACTGGTGTCGAAAGGCACAAACGCACACATACACACACACAATTGAAAATACAGTCACACACGCACACACCTTTTCCCTGTGTTGCTTAGCAACGGGTAATAATAGAGAAGAATAGTTTATATTGAGAGAGAGAGAAACTCATATGTTATATAGTGAGTTAAATACAGACAGAGAGAGAGCGAAAAGACAGAGAAGAGAGAGAGACGACAGACAGAGAGAAGAAGTCTAAGTAACTTCTGATGAATTAAATGGAGTCGTTCAGTTGTCTGAAGATACAATCGAACGCTACAGTAGCTTAGCTAACCTCTTTCGCTTCATTTTCGGTTACAAAACGAAATGTCTATTTCATAAGTCACCAAAAATCGGAAGATTTTAAAAGATACACGCAGACAAACACACCACACAGACACACACACGCACACGCAACACGCACACGCACGCACGCACACACAACAAACACGCGCACGCGCGCA
>NW_021825263.1:0-16183 GCF_006345805.1 Octopus sinensis | reverse complement strand
GTTGCTCGACTAAGGACGGACTCCAGCATGGCTGCTGTCAAATGACTGAAACAAATAAAAGAGTAAAGAGTATACCACACAAACATCAGCTTCTCCAGTTGCATGGCACCTCAGTTGCTTGGATTTTGGGATGCAAAATCTTGTTGGCCCTTGATGTCTCAGGTTGAGATTTGGATGCAGCTGTAGAAATTAAAACAATGGTAATATATGATGATGATAATGGTGATGATGATAGTAAAAAACCAAAATATAAACAAAGAAAAGAAACGATATTTTAAGCAAAAGATGACTTAGGTAGTCGGTAGTAGTAGTAGTAGAGTAGTAGTAGTAGTAGTAAATGATGATGATGATGATGATGATGATAGTGGTGGTGATGGGCTGAGGACGAGAATTAGGAGGAAAAAGATGAGGAGGAGAATGAAAATGAGGAAGAGGAGGAAGGAGGGGATAGATGAGGAGGAGGAAATGAGGAGGGTGGAAGAAGGGGAGAGGAAGGGGAAATGAGGAGGGGGAAGAAGATGAGGAAGGGAAAGAAGAGGAAGATGAGGGGGAGGAAATGAGGAGGAGGAAGAAGATGAGGAAGGGGAAGAAGAGGGAAGGAGGGAGGAAAATGAGGAGAGAGGAGGGGAGGAGGAAGGAGATGAGGAGAAGAAGAGAAGAAGAAGAAGAGGAAGGAAGAAGAAGAAGAAGAAGAAGAAGAAGAAGAAAAAGAAGAAAGAGGCGGAAGAAGAAGAAGAAGAAGAAGAAGAAGAAGAAGAAAGAGGCGGAAGAAGAAGAAGAAGAAGAAGAAGAAGAAGAAGAAGAAGAAGAAGAAGAAGAAGAAGAAGAAGAAGAAGTGGAGGACGAAGAATAGGAGGACGAAGAGAAGGAGTGCATGAAAAGGAGTAAGAACAAGAAAAACAACAAAAGCATTAACAAGAAATGCGATGCATAAAATTATAAAACAGAACATCAAGAAGGAAATACTATGGGGAAAAGATGGAAAGAAAAACCAATTATTATGGCGACCAAAGACCAGAGAAGAAGGGTGAAAGAAGAATAACAACAACAACAATAAGGAACTACCGAAGACAGAGAGAGAAAAGAAAGAATCAGCCGAAGAAAATAAAAAGAGACAAGAGAATAGCAAACAGCCTTCCGCGTCGCCGAAATACAAACAAAAAAAGTGCAATCGACTAAAGAAGCGATGATAATGGCGAATGTTTACTCGGATGTCTTTGAGCGATAAAAGTTACCAACTTTTAGTGAAGATTGTTTTCAGTGGTTTAAACGGCTTTGTGTTGCCTCTTTTGGATTCCCTCTTTTTATTTCTTCTTCTTCGTCGTCGCCTTCTTCTTCTTCTTCTTCTTCTTCTTCTTTTCTTTGTCTCTTCTCCTCTTCTCTTCCTACTCCTTCTTCCTCCTCACAATCACCTTTTGCTGCGGCTATAACTGCTACATCTCCAAACTTTCTTCTTTCTTCTTCTTCTTCTTCTTCTTCTTCTTCTTCTTCTTCTTCTTCTTCTCCTCCTCCTTCTTCTTTCTCTTCTTCTTCTTCTTCTTCTTCTTCTTCTTCTTCTTCTTCTTCTTCTTCTTCTTCTTCTTCTTCTTCTTCTTCACCACCATCATCGTCGTTGTTATCGTCATTGCTGTCATCATCATCATTATTATTATTATTATTATTGAGTGAGACAGCAGTGCATGCCATCACAGTGACACTGGGGTACAATATACGAAGCCCAGTATACCAATCATGACTACCCGTCTGATAAGGGTACACCAAGCACATGCATCACAACAATATGTGCGCGACATGGTGATCTCATATCAAGATAAACAGCACATGACCTTGCAGGTGGAGCCCAGTTAGAATTTTCTTCAGATCGAGTAGCCCATCCCGATCAAAAGGTCCCTGAATAAGGGTTGTTTAAGGACGTTGAACGAAACACCCATGTTTCCAGAGGTGAATAATTCAAACCCCAAATAATCCTTCTCAACACATGGCTATGATGCTCCCCAACTACTTCTGCTCGTGATCAGAGATGCACATATCGTCAGCCACTATGGGACATGCTCAACTGGTTAAGGTCAAACAACTGAGAAGCAAATCTGTGGTATTGAGCAGAATATTTGCTTTAGCCCATCTTTTATACGAAGACAAAACAATGTACGTGATAACACTTCCGATCAGTTAATATCAGAAGCCACGAGAGCCACTGCCTGATTATTATTATTATTATTATTATTATTATTATTATTATTATTATTATTATTATTATTATTATTATTATTATCATTTTTTTATTATTATTATTATTATTATATTATTATTTTATTATCATCATTATTATTATTATTATCATTATCATTATTATTATTATCATTATTATTATCATTATTATTATTATTATATTATTATTATTATTATTATTATTATTATATTATTATTAATATCCTCTTCCTCCGCTTTCTTGCAGTTGTCATCGCTGTTTCTATTGATGACATGTGGGCAGTAGCGGTAACGGTAACGAAGATGATAATGGTGGTGATGTTAGGGGGCTGGATGTACTGCTTTATATTTTTCATGGCTTTTTTGCTAACGTTTACACCTACTCTCCTATGAATAGGATTATATTAAAAACAATGCTATTTAATATTACTTTCTTATTATATTACGTTATTATTATCATTACTACTACTATACTACTACTACTACTACTACTACTACTACTACTACTACTACTACTACTACTATTATTATTATTCAGTAGTATTTTTGGGGGGGTTTTTTATCATGAAGTCACTTCAATACCGAGCGCAGCTCTGTGTGCATTGGATATGTGCTGTGTTTTGTTGTGATGCTCTGATGGTATTGAAAGTGTTTTGCGTAAGATGTGGGCAGTGCCCAGTAGCGCAATTTTCTGTATGTTATATGTGTTTGTAAGTCCTGATGTTTTTGTTATGTATTTGTCTGAATATCTTTTTATCATGCTGTGATAGGAATTGTTTCTGTTTTTAGATTCCACATTCTAGCTACCTCTATTTCCAGGTCTTTGTATTTTGAAAGTTTCTCCATTTCTTTTAGAGATACGTTGTCATCTGCTGGTATTGTTACATCAATTAGAAAGCATTTTTTTTTTCTTCATGATCTCTGACAACTATATCTGGTCTGTTGGCCTTAATTTCTCTATCTGTGTGTATTGGCATATCCCAGAGTATGGTTGCTTGCTCGTTTTTCTGTAACCTTTTCTGGTATGTGCCTATACCAATTTCTTTCTGTTGTTATTTCATAATGCTGGCATAGCTTCCAGTATATGAAGATCCCAACTCTGTTGTATCTGTGAATATATTCCTTCTTAGCCAGGACTGGGCAGCCAGAGATAATATGATTTATTGTTTCTTGTCCATCTCCACATATTCTGCAGTTACTTGTTATATTTCTTTTCATTATATGTTTTTGGTAATTTCTGGTGGGGAGGCTTTGGTCTTGTGGTGCAATTAAAAATCCCTCTTTCTCTGTTTGAGTCCTCAGCTTCTCAACCATTGCTGGGATTTTTCTTTGTCTATTTCTTTTGCATTTAGCTTAGTCCAGTACTTGCCATGAAGGGGCTTTTCTTGCCATCGTTTTATCATGGTCCGTTGATGTTTTAGTTTTGATTTTATTTGCTTTATAGCTTTTATTGTGTCTTCTTTTCTTCTTCTTCTTCTTCTTCTTCTTCTTCTTCTTCTTTTCTTCTTTTCTTCTTCTTCTTTTCTTTTTCATATTGTTTGGTGGTATGATTTCTTGTTTGTATTTGTCAGTTTCCTTAAATACTGAGAACAATTTTTGTTTTGCTCGTGTTTTGCCGCTATTTGTATCAGTATTCCTTACTTCTGACGTAGGTATTTTTGCAGTCCTATGGTGGTTATTTTATAGTAGTTTTCCAGCTTTATAAGGCCTCTACCACCTTCTATACGTTGTATATATAGCCTTTCTATCTCAGATTTTGGGTGATGCATCCTAGATCCTGTCATTATTTTTCTTGTTTTCCTATCTATTTTGGCTAGTTCATTAGCGTCCAGTTAAGGATATTATACTTGTAACTTATAACTGGGACGGCTAAAGTGTTAATACCTATTATCTTGTTTTTAGCATTGAACTCTGTTTTTAGTATTGATCTAACTCGTCTATAGTATTCTTTCTTTATTTTCTCTTTCATTTGTGTGTGTTGTGTCTTATCTAGTTCATGGATTCCTAAGTATTTGTAAGTTTGGCTTTGGTCTAATTCTCTTATTTCATTGGCTTTATCTAGTGTGATGTTGCTACTCTTAACCAGTTTTCCTCATTTCAGGGTTACTTTGGCGCATTTTTCTAATCCAAATTTCATATCTATTTCTTTGGTGAATCCATGAACTGTCTTTAGTAGTGTTTCCAGCTGTTTGTCATTTGCAGCGTATAGTTTTAGGTCATCCATATATAAACGGTGGCTGATCGTTTTTCCGTAACATTTATATCCGCATCCAGTTCTATTTAGCATATCCGATAGAGGTGACAGTGCCAAGCAGACAAGGAGTGGAGAGAGCGTGTCTCCCTGGGATATTCCTCTTCTAATGGGGATGGCCTTGGTTTTCACGAGTCCCTTTTTTGTTTGGAGCTGTAGCACTGTTTGCCATTTATTCATAGAGTGTCCTATGTATTTTATAATTGTTGGTGCTAATCTGTTAATGGCTAGTGTTTCGAGGATCCATGTGTGGGGGATGCTATCAAACGCCTTTTTGTAGTCGATCCAGGCCATACTGAGGCCTTATTTCTTTCTGTGGCTGTCTTCAGTTATGTCTTTATTAATCATTAGTTGATCTTTACAGCCATATGAGCCTTTGCGGCATCCTTTCTGCTCTTCTGGAAACAGGTTGTTTTCGTCCAGGTGCTTGTTTAATCTTTGTGATATTACTGCAGTGAATGCTTTGTACATTGTAGGGAGCTTATTATTATCATTATTATTATTATTATTATTATTATTATTATTATATTATTATTATTATTATTATTACTACTACTACTGCTACTACTACTACTACTACTACTACTACTACTTCTACGGCTATAGATATTATTACTATTATCATGCGATTATTATACCAATAGTACATTAATATCAGAATTATTATGAATATTATCATCATTACTACTATCACTTCTAAACTACTACGACTACTACAACTACAACTTCTACTATTACTACAGCCATCATCATCATCGTCATCATCATCATCATCATCATTATATTACTGTTAATGTGACTATAATTATAGTCCTCATCATTGCCACCATCGACGCCATTGTTTTTGTTATGAAAACTTAACATCATATTTATTATTGATATAATTATCGTCGTTATTGTCATTATTAACATTATCCTCGTCCTCCTGACCATCACCACCGCCACCAGCACAACAACAACAACCAACAGCACCACCACCATCACATCCACCATCACCACGACCACAACCACAACCACCACCGTCACCACGACAACCATCACAGCTACCATGACCACGACCACCACAACTACCGCCACTACCCACACCACCTCAACCACTACCACAACCACAACCACCAACGTCACCACCAGCATCACCACCACCATCACAACTACCATCACACGACCACCGCAACAACCGCCACCACCCAGAACCACCTGAGCCACTACCACCAACAACAACATCACCACCATCACCACCTCAACCACCACCACCTCAACCACTACCACCACCACCACCACCAGTACCACCACAACTACCAACACTATCATCATTGCCATCATCATAATAATGAATTTATGGAGCTGATTTTCGCTGCCTTTTTTTTTTTACCTTTTTCTTTGTATAGCTCTGCATGTAATTTCTTTTCTGTTTTTTAAAGATTTTCGTGAAATTTTTCCATAATTTCATTTTACTGTTTCTTTCTTAATCAGCTTGGCTTATTGTCCCTTATTTTTATTTTTGTGTATGTGTGTGTGTTTTCTCCAATCAATTCTGTACACAGATACGTCGATTAGACGATTTTGGCATATGTCAAGAGGCCAACATATTGCGAGGAAGTTAAGCTAGACATTTTCTCATTGTGTGTATGTGTGTAGCAAATTGTGTGTGTGTGTGTATTTTGGGTCTGTCTGTGTAGAGGCCTTGTTAGTTTTAATTAGCACAAGGAGAGACAACAGCGACAATAACAACAGCGACAACAACAACAGCAACAACAACAACAGCGATAAGGTGTGTACTCGACTGTATTTATAGGAATGTGGTGTGATTATGGTCCATTAGGGTTCACAATCTGTCTGGGACTTGTCCTGAGTGAATGCATACAACCACATAGCCTAACACGCATGCTCACACACACACTGAGTGTATATGTATATGTATGTATATATATATATATATATATATTGCATGTATGTGTGTATATATATATATATGTATGTATGTATATATAAAAGCATATGTTCGTATATTCATATATATATTATTATATATATGTATATATATATATATATATATATATATGAACCTATACATTGAGATATATAAAGTCATATAATTATGTATATTTATATATGTGCACACAATCCTATATATGTATACCTCTCTATATACATACACATATTTATATAATTTTTATGTACGTACAAATAAGTATATATATGATTATATATATATATATATATGTATATATATATATATACATACACACACACACATATATATATATGTGTGTCTATATATATGTGTGTGTATGCGTGTATGTATGTATAAACATGTGTATATACATACATGCACGCACTTACACTCACGTACACACATGCAGACACACGCACACACGTATATATATATATATATATATATATATATATAATTCTAATTTTATGGATTATTGATTCACGTTGACTAATAGTGTTTTACATATGCTTGCGTGTGTATGACGAGATTTGCGTATGCGCTTTTCTGTGTCTGTTTGTATGTGTGCGTGTTTTTTCTGCACGTGGGTATGTGTACGCGCATGTGCATGTGTGTGTATGTATGTGCTCGTGTGTATATACATATATACGTGCGTTTCAATGTTGTGCTCATGTGCAGATCTGCACAAGTTTTTGTGGCGAGCAGGCTTCGGCGTGATGAGGTGTAAATATGAAATGGGATGAGGGTGAGGTGTTATATAATAACTGCACATGTCGAAATTCCATTAGGCAGAACCGGTGGGTTCAGAGGTCAGATGGGGTTATCAAAAATTCCCCCGAACACATCATAAACAATAACGCCGGTATAATTTGGCAAACTACATGAATATATTGATTTTGTATGGCGTGTATGGCGTACCTATATACGCGTATATATTCACACACACACATACACAAACACACACACATACATATACATATATGCTCATAGACACATATATACAGACACACACATATGTATTTGTGTGTGTGTGTATGTGTAGAAGTTTCTATACGTGTGATAGCACACTACAACACCACACGCACACGCACATTCAAGTAATTACGCACATGCACACATTAACATCACCCATGTTGTCCTTAGTCATGAATGTATATATGTTGCAGCGCGTGGTAGTATGTGTGTTGTACGTACGTATGTATGTATGCATGTATGTATGTATGCATGTATGTATGTATGCATGCATGTATGTATGTATGCATGTATGTATGTATGTATGTATGTATGTATGTATGTATGTACGTATATATAGGTATAGATATAGATACACGCACATATCTATATACATACATATATATACATACATATATATATATACATATATATATATACTTACGTATATATATTTATATACATACACATATATGGGTATATATGTCTATATATACATATATATATATGTATGTATATTGTGTATGTATATATATATATATATATATATATATATATATATATATATATACATATATATACATATATATATACATATATATATATATACACGCGCGTATATATATATATATATATATTATATATTATATATATATGCATATAACTGTGTGTGTGTATGCGTGTGTGTGTGTGTGTGTGTGTGTGTGTGTGTAATATATGGTGTCAACTAAACACATGTGTGTTTCGATGTGTGTGTATTGTCATGGATTTATGCTCATCTTGAAGACAGCGTCTGATACATGTTTATGCGTATTTTTATGTGTATATATTTGTATGCACGATTGCATGTGTATATGTGCCTGCCTTAATGTATATAAGGATATAAGGTGTCATGTATGTACGATGCATATATGTTTGTGAATGTGTGTGTACTGGAGTATTCGAGTGGGTGTGATTGTACAGTTTATACAGAGGCGTATAAATAAATTGATAGCTAGACAGACAGACAGACAGACAGACAGACATATAGATAGATAGATAGATAGATAGATAGATAGATAGATAGATAGATAGGTAGGTAGGTAGATAGATAGATAGATAGATAGGTAGATAGATAGATAGATAAGTAGGTAGGTAGGTAGATAGACAGATAGATAGATAGATAGAGAGAGGAGAGAGAGAGAGAGAAATAGAATGATAGATGGATATTTTGATATATATATATATATATATAATATATATATATATATATATATATATATATATAGTATATATATATATATATATATATTATATATAGTTAATCCAAACAAGAAAACAAAAAGACAACAACGCAAGGATGTGGAACAAATAAAGTATTATTGGACGCTCAGGAAAGACGGGAAGAAGGAGGGTTGACGTTTCGAGCGGAGCTCTTCGTCGGAAACATAGGAGAAGGAAAGATCCCGAGGTATATATATACAGAGAAAGAGAGAAAGACAGAGACAGCAAGAGGGTAGAGAGAGAGAGATCAATAGATAAGTATATAGATGAGAGACAGGCAGAAAGGGGTATAGGTAGATAGATAGATTGAATGATTGATTGATAAATAGAGATATAGAGATAGAGAGAGATGCGAGCTCTTTGCCTCAGCTCTACTGGACATTACCCATTTTATGCCCCTCTCAATATCTTTCTTTCCTGCTCGAAATCATAATCGGTACTATCTTCACCTTTTTCGTCCTCCACAGTCGGGTATCCTGTCTTAAAGAGAAATGTATACGTCTACATCTCGCTTTCCTTCTTAATTATCCATGCGTCAAATGGGCAAGCTAAATCAGTTATGGAGCACTTGTGGTTTACTTTGTCCTACATCACTAAATCCCGTTTGTTGTGCTCCAACATCTGGTCTGTTTGTATTGAGAAATCCCAATGGATTTTCCAAGTTTCCAACTCAGTCACCCTGTGACTTGTGGTCGTGTCATGCCTCACCGCTCTCTAATCTCCACTTTTCACACAGCTTTCAATGCAGAATGTTTGCTACAACTTATACTGGTTTCGGGTAAGTCTAGGACATACAGCCAATACTTTCATCAAATGCGGCACAAAAGACACGCTTGCTTATTTCTAAGACTGATCCACCAATTTGTGGCCTAAGTTTGGCCCTGCGATTTATGTATAGTGCTCCCTGTCTCCTTTTTAAGTGGGCCTTTCTTCAACCACTGTCACCTATATTCTCCAGCAGCTTCAGTTGTGGTCACATGAAACTGTTTGTGAAAACCCTTGTTGAATAGGGCTTCTACTTCATTATCATTACGATAATTATTATCATTATTATTATTATTATTATTATTATTATTATTATTATTATTATTATTATTATTATTATTATTATTATTATTATTAAACGGGCAGAATCGTTAGCCCGCAAGGCAAAATGCTTATCGGTATTTCGTCTGTCTTTACGTTCTGAGTTCAAATGCCACCGAGGTCCACTTTGCCTTTCATCCTTTCGGGGTCGATAAAATAAGTACCAGTTGATTACTGGGGTTGATGTAATCGATTTACCCACTCCCCTCAAACTGCTGACCTACTACTAAAATTTGAACCCATTATTATTATTATTATTATTATTATTATTATTATTATTATTATTATTATTATTATTATTATTATTATATTATTTATTATCATTATTATTATCATCATCATCATCATCATTATTGAGTGGAAGCCCAACATACCCATCATGACTGCTCGTCTGATAAGGGTACGTCAAGCACATGCATCACAACAATATGTGCGCGACATGGTGATCTCATATCAAGATAAACAGCGCGTGACCTTGCAGGTGGGGGCCCAGTTAGAATTTTCTTCTGGTTGAGTAGCCCATCCAGCTCAAAAGGTAACTGAATAAGAGTTGTTTAAGGATGATGAACGAAACACCTATGTTTTCAGAGGTCAATTATTCAACCCCCAAAGAATTCCTCTCAACCAATGGCTATGATACTGCCCCACGTTCATAAGGACGTGTGTTTGATTCTTGGCGGTGCGTTGTGTTCCTGAGCAATATACTTTATTTCACGCTGTTCCAGTTCACCAAAATGAGTTGTACCTGTATTTCAAAAATGTGTTGTACCTGTATTGCAAAGGGGCCAGCCTTGTCACGCACCGTGTCACGCTGAATCTCTCTGGGAACTACGTCGTAACCGATGAAGTGCCATTTTATTTGTACATTTGCTTATGTTTTATTTCTACTGTCAGTTATACAGCATGTTTCGTTTAAATGTTCGATGCGCGTTTCTGCTGCATAGACAACTTAATTCAAGGACTTTGAATAAAATTGCATAGACTAACAACCAATCGCAAATAAAAGGATGCAAATGCAATCGCCAGTTGTCTTAAGCGGCAGCGAGAAGCTACCTCTTCTGGTGATCGGAAATTCCAAGCAACCTCGTGCGTTTAAGAACAAAGAGATTCCTGTGAAGTACAAGGCTACTTCGAAGGCGTGGATGACAGCAGAAATTTTTGAAGAAATGTTACAAACGTGGGACGGACAACTCGGGCAGCAAAACCGCAAAGTGTTGCTCTGTCTCGATAACTTCTCTGGTCACCCTTCTGACGTCCACTTGGACAACATCCAAATGCTCTTCTTTTCGCCCAACACGACAGCAAATTCCCAACCAATGGATCAAGGAATCATACAAAATCTTAAGCACCATTACAAAAAGCTCTTGCTGTCCCGCCGTCTCGAAGCCATGGACGAAGAAAACGAGTTTAAATTTACATTGCTCGACTCTCTGCACGTCGCTCGGCGTGCATGGGAGCAGGTCAGTGAATTGACGATTAAGAACTGTTTCGCGAAAGCCAAGTTTATTGAAGAGGAAATACAAATAGAGCCAGAGGATGCTGAGCTGCTCGAGATCTGGAAAGCTTTACCTCCCGAAGAAAAGACACATGAGAACGAAACAATTGAGCTGTTTGATTTTCTCAGTGCTGACGATCGCCTCGTAACTGGAGGATCTTTCACTCTAGAAGAAAAAGCAAAGGAGGTAATGCATAATGAAGGTGGAAAGTGAAGACGACGAGGTAATTGTGGAAGAGGAATACGTTTCGTTTGCAGATGCCCAGAGAGCATGGAGCACAATCCGAAAGTTTATGCAGCAGCAGAGCAGCGGAAAAACCCAGCGTCATGCAGGCGTGTGATAGGCTAGACAAAGAAATGAATGAAATCCGCCGAAAGAAGATGCGTCAGCCGACAATTTTTGAGAGCTTCGGGATTAACTAAAAGCAATCTGAACTTAATAAACTTGGATGTCTTCTTTTTACCATTGCATTGAACTTCTTATTGGCCTTACTTCCTACCCTATGAATTTTTATTCGTATGTTCAGTAAATTTTTGGTTATGTAGTGTTTAGATAACAGACCCTCGGTACTATGCTACTTTGGCTCAGTCCCGCAGGGTGGCATAGTAGCGAGAGTTGACTGTATGCTGTAGAACTGGCATCAGAAATAAAGAATAAGCAGATGTGCTAATCTCGGTAATCCTTGTTAATTGTCCTGTTTAAATATACCAAATCCACTCACAAGGCTTTGGTTGGCCTGAAGCTGTAGTAGAAGATACTTGCTCAAGGTACCACGCAGTGGAACTGAACCTGTAACCATGTGGTTGAAAAGCAGGCTTCTTTTCATACAACCACGCCTACATCTATGTATGTATGTATGTATGTATGTATGTATGTATGTATGTATGTATGTATGCATGCATTGTATGTATGTATGTATGTATGTATAAAACTGTTGCCGCATCAGAAAATGTTTAAACTAGAATCCCTGCACAGCATACGGTCCAGTTTGATAACATCTAAAAGCATCCCTTTTTTTTTTACTTTGCCTTCTCTCATTTTTAGTATGCCTTAACCTATTTTTCGTTTCCCTTTTAAACTTCCGTAAACAACTTCATTTTTAAAATGGATCTCCTTTCCCTAAAGATCCATTTCTTCTTCCCCCTTCCTTCCCCTAACGATATGTTCATTGTTAAATTATCGGTAAAAAAAAATGCCCTTTATTATTTCTGAAAAGCCTCTTCTGCTCTTATTGGTTTATTCTGTGTTGGAATCGAGTATTTTTATCCAATTTTGATTTAACTTTTCAGCCATATTTTCTTTAACATCCTGTAACCCTCTGTGAAGGATGTTATACTTTCTTTGAAGCTCGTTCTCAGGTCTATCTTTCACCGAGTTCTTTTCAATTATGGTATTTATCCTTCCAAAATCTTTACTGTGCTGTTTGTTTCCCAAGTAGAGCAGAAAAAAACGGGTCGTTGACCCTTTTCTGCTCTACTTATAATTCCAAGAATCACTACAGCAACAGAGGCCACACAGTATATATGAAGTTACATCTGTTATTTTCTTGTGTTTGATTTTCGCTCAGAATTTTATCGAGTTTCTTTACTGCTTTTCATAGTTTTTCACTTTCAATTCCTTTCAAAGCTGGTAATCTCGTTCCATCCCTATTCCTTCTCTCAATTAAACGGCGTTGAAATAAACTCCTTTCCTCTTCTGCAACCTTATTTCCACCTTCTTTTTGCACTCACCACTACTTCTTTGCTGCTGACGATTCAGTGATCTTTCTACCATACTTCGTTCAATATTTTCCATCTTCCAATGCACTGAAGATTACTTCCTGTTCCAACGGGAACAGCCTTTGTTTTCCCGCTATCTTTGTTCAATGAAAGGGAATTCTCTGTCTCCGTCTCTCTCTCTCTCTCTCTCTCTCTCTCTTTCTTTCTTTCCTCTCTCTACCTTCTCTCCCCCTCTCTTACTCCTTCTTTCTCTCTCTTTATCTATCACTCTCTCTCCGTATTTTATGCATTCTTTTACTGTATCCTACCTTCTCAGGCTCGCTCTATAATGACTTACCAACAAATCTGTTGACACTGTAGCATTACTTTATCTTAATCCTTGCCAAAGTGATTGAATAACGACCAGACCTACCTTACTTGTACAGCAGGAGACTTACCTTGAGACAGATCTTCAATTTAGGGTCAAATCAAATTAATGGAGCTATAAATTAATATTTTAAATGGCATTACGTTCAGGGTGTTACGGGTGATACTGTTATCACCGTAACACCCTGAAATGTTATTCTATAAACGCCACGGATGTTGGCCAAGGATTCATCGATTTTTTCCTAAATTCCATTTGAAAAGGAAGGTGAGAGTTAAGAGGGAGGTGTTTCCTTTCAGCAGATATATTAAAAGGTGGGCGAATGTGACGAGAATAACCCGAGTAAATAAACCAACCCTAAACTGACATCTGTATGCTGGGCAGTACTCCCATTGAGTAACGTGGTTCGGGTTCTGTAGAGTATTTTGGTTACCTTTGGATAGATGCTTTCCCCACTTAATGGGGATTTTGTCTGTTAAGATTTTTTCTTTTTTTGCAAATTGTAATTGTATTTACTGTTTGGACGTCTCTATGGTAATCCAGTTTTTTGTCCCTTGTATTATCCACAAGTATTTTTGCGGCCCTTGTGACCAATAAAACAGTATTATTATTATTATTATTATTATTATTATTATTTATTATTATTATTATTATTATTATTATCATTATTATTATTATTATTATATTATTATTATTATTATTATTATTATTATTATTATTGAGTGAGAGACCAGTGCATGCCATCAAAGTGACACTGGGGTAAAATATACGAAACCCAGTATACCCATCATGACTACCCGTCTGATAAGGGTACACCAGGCACATGCATCACAACCACATGTGCGCGACATGGTGATCTCATATCAAGATAAACAGCGCATGACCTTGCAGGTGGGGCCCAGTTAGAATTTTCTTCTGGTCGAGTAGCCCATCCCGCTCAAAAGGTCCCTGAATAAGGATTGTTTAAAGATGTTGAACGAACCGCCCACGTTTCCAAAGGTAAATTATCCAAACCTCCAGGAATTCCTTTCAACACACGGCTATGATTCTCCCCCACTACTTCTGCTTATGGTCAGAGATGCACATATCGTCAGCTACTAAGGGACATGCTCAACTGATTATGGTCAAACAACTGACAAGCAAATCTGTGGTATTGAGCAGAATATTTGCTGTAGTCCATCTTTTATACCAAGACAAAATAATGTACATGATAACACTTCCACTCAGTTAAGATCAGAAGCCATGAGAGTCACTGTCTGATACTGCATCGGGGCATTTATTATTATTATTGAGTGAGAGAGCAGTTCATGCCATCAAAGTGACACTGGGGTAAAATATACGAAGCCCAATATACCCATAATGACTACCCGTCTGATAGGGTACACCAGACACATGCATCACAACCATATGTGCACGACATGGTGATGTCATATCAAGATAAACAGCACATGACCTTGCAGGTGGGGCCCAGTTAGAATTTTCTTCAGGCTGAGTAGCCCATCCCGCTCAACAGGTCCCTGAATAAGGGTTGTTTAAGGATGTTGAAAGAACTACCCATGTTCCAGAGGTGAATTATTCAAACCCCAAAGACCCTCTCAACACATGGCTATGATGCTCCCCCACTACTTCTGCCTCGTGATCAGAGATGCACATATCGTCAGCCACTAAGGGACATGCTCAACTGTTTATGGTCAACAACTGACAAGCAAATCTGTGGTATTGAGCAGAATATTTGTGTAGCCCAACTTTTATACCAAAAACAAAAACAATGTACATGATGACACTTCCAATCAGTTAAGATCAGATGCCATGAGAGCCACTGCCTGGTACTGCATTAGGGCATGGGTACACCAGGCACATGCATCACAACCATATGTGCGCGACATGGTGATCTCATATCAAGATAAACAGCACATGACCTTGCAGGTGGGGCCCAGTTAGAATTTTCTTCAGGTTGAGTAGCCCATCCCGCTCAAAATTATTATTATTATTATTATTATTATTATTATTATTATTATTATTATTATTATTATTATTATTATTATTATTATTATTCAGTAGTTTTATTTTTATAGTGTGCTTTCACTCACTACCGAGTGCAGCTCTGTGTGCCTTGGGTATGTGCTGTGATTTGTTGTGATGCTCTGATGGTTATTGTATGGAAGTGTTCTACGTAGGATGTGTGCAGTGCCTAGTAGTGCAATTTTCTGTATGTTATGTGTTTGTAAGTCCTGGTGTTTTTGTTATGTATTTGTCTGAATATTTTTTTATCATGCCTGATGCACCTACTATGATAGGAATTGTTTCTGTTTTTAGATTCCACATTCTAGTTACCTCTATTTCCAGGTCTTTGTATTTTGAAAGTTTCTCCATTTCTTTTAGAGATACGTTGTCATCTGCCGGTATTGATACATCAATTAGAAAGCATTTTTTTCTTCATGATCTCTGACAACTATATCTGGTATGTTGGCCTTAATTTCTCTATCTGTGTGTATCGGCATATCCCAGAGTATGGTCGCTTTCTCGTTTTCTGTGACCTTTTCTGGTATGTGCCTATACCATCTTTTTTCCGTTGTTATTCCATAATGTTGACATAGCCTCCAGTGTATGTAGGTCCCAACTCTGTCGTGTCTGTGAATATATTCCTTCTTAGCCAGGACTGGGCAGCCAGAGATAATATGATTTATTGTTTCTTGTCCATCTCCACATATTCTGCAGTTACTTGTTATATTTCTTTTCATTACATGTTTTTGGTAATTTCTGGTGGGGAGGCTTTGGTCTTGTGCTGCAATTAAAAATCCCTCTGTCTCTGCTTTGAGTCCTAAGCTTCTCAACCATTGCTGGGATTTTTCTTTGTCTATTTCTTTTGCATTTAGTTTAGTCCAGTATTTA